>NW_024081297.1:766468-861468 GCF_003009895.1 Hyaena hyaena | reverse complement strand
ACTGACAGCAGAGCTTTTACTGATTGTGTTGGAAAAGCCTGTTTTCTACCATCTCCTGACTACACTGTAAGGTCCTGGGTACTCCTTATAATGTCCCAGCACCTAGCACAGGGCCTAGAACACAGTGGGCTCTCTATAAATGTTTTCTGGATAAATATATGAGTGAGTGAATAAATGAAGTGGTGGTAATAACTGCAGCATTAATGAAACCCTCTAATATGACTGACATTATTAAATCAACAGTAGTAACTTCTTTTACATGTTTGGTGCTTTGGTCTTCCCCAGGGAGCTTCTCCTTTAGACTCTTGTCATCCCAGGGCTTTCTGCCTACAGAACCAGTATGGAACATTTACAATCAGAGTGGACAGAACTGTAGACACATAGGCAAACTTTAACTTGGCTTGTTCCCGACTGACTGCCAACTCATCATCCTTCTGTTTGGAGTCATTACCACATTCTTTATTGCAAGATCCTTCTAGAACGTGAGGCAATGCCCTTGCCTACAGCTTTATTTGTTCTGGTTGCATATGTGATACGCTTGGATGCCATCACCCATCTCTGGCAGTTGGGGAGGGGGTTATGACTTCATTTCAGCAGTAGGATTTCTCCTGGGCCCCATGGTCCAATGGGAGCCGTCTGGGAAACTTCCTACAGCACTTGCTTCCACACAGGGAAACAGGATAACAGGAACCTCCTACTGATCTTCATCAATGCCTTTGATAGGACCCTTACTAGTTTAAGCTTTCCTCTATTTTCAGCCTTACTATTAGTAAGAAATATAGCACAGTGGTAAAGAGCACGAGTCTTACACTTAGAGATGGATTTTTGTCCTGGCCCTGCTTCTTTTTAGCTATGTATGTTGGGTGAATTATTTCTTCAAGCTTTAACTCTCTCATTTGTGAGCTAGGAATAATAATATTATCTACCTCACAGGGCTGTGGGGATTGAGGTAATGCTGCAAAGAGTTTAGAATAAAGCTTGCAAATAATACACCCTCTGCCAATGCAGCAATCATGATTCACTAATATTTAGTGTGTCTACTGTGTACACTGAGGATAGAGTGGGTAGTGAGAAGCTGCAAGTAAGTTTTCATTGTTACCATCAACATTTTGATGGACAGAGAAAGAAATTCAGATTTACTAAATACTGGCCTAAGAGCTTTACTTACTTGAATCCATTTAATGTATAGAAGGACCCCAACTTACAGATAAAGCTCAGGGGATTAAGGAACTTTCTTGACGTCACACAGCCAGGGTGGGGAGTATATCTTCCTGACGCATGCTCTTTCTCTGTTGCCCTTTCCCCAGAATGCTCAGGGGCCCACTGGGGCTTTTCATCTGGTCCTTGTCAGTGGTGAATATCCATGTAGTTACCTTGACATCTTTCTCCATACTTAGAACTAGAATTGCTGTGTACATTTAGTTCTTATTCCTCTTCCACTTCCTTAACTGGCCCCAAGATGTTCTGTGAGTCCTGCTCTAACTTCTCTTTTCTACTCAGTGCATGTCAGTCTGGTTTCCTGGTAAACTCTTTCCTGTTTCTCTAGGTCTATCACTCTCCTCCTTTCTGTACGCAGCCATTTCACTTCCATACCTTCAGCTTACCCTGTGCCTGGAACTGTCTGTGGTAGCATCAGTAGGATTGGGATCAGTAGCCCAGGCCAGATTGGCTCAGCTACATACAAGGGGTGGGGTGAGGAGAATGGGAAGAATAGTGGGGAGTGTAAGGGGTGCAGAAGGTGACTAGGCTGGGGGTGGGGAGACTAGCAGGGAACCAGGGGAGACTGACGGAGTCAGGAAAACACCTGCCTGCTCAGATGAGGGCAAACAGTGGGCCTGTGGAACTGTTGCAGCAACTGAGAAGTTAGGAGTGCTCTGTCTGTGCTATGGCAGATCTCAGGGGGAGCAAAGTCTTCAAGGTCTTGAACTTGGGGGAGTCAGGGTAAAGGAGGCTGAATGGTAGGCTTTAAGCTGATACCATATCAGGAGTTCAGTTCCAAAAGGATCCAAAACTGGAGCAGGATTAGGGATTTACGGACAGGCCTGGTTTTAGACAGTCTATTTGTAATAATAAACCATCAGATGGTCCCAGAAATTCCATTATATTGGCATCCAGATTGGATGTCCCAGGCTGACTCTCCTACTCAGAAGTTGTACCAAAAATTCTTTGGCAGACACTGGCTTCTAACTTTTAGTTCTGAAAATGCAGTCACCATACCTAACCCATAGTCCATAATCTAAAATATTCGGAGGAATGATTATAGGCTATCATTGGACTCCATTTTCCTGACATCCTGTAATAAATCTTTTGCCTACCACATTATTTTTTCAAATTAAAAAAACGTTAACTATACAAGTGTAGACAAATAAATAAATACATTCTTTGCAAAAAAAAATTAAATGAGTAGTGAATGAAGAGTAAAAATCCTGCTCATACAACCTCCCTTAACCCAACTTCCTTCTGTAAATTATTCCCCTATTTAGTCAGTACTCTTAAGTTTCTGCTATAAGTTTTTCTTTTTCTTTTTTTTTAAATATTTTTATTTATTTCTAGGAGAGAGAGAGAGAGACACAGCGTGAGCAGGGGAGGGTCAGAGAGAGAGGGAGACACAGACTCTGAAATAGGCTCCAGGCTCTGAGCTGGCAGTCAGCACAGAGCCCGACGTGGGGATCGAATCCATGAATCCCGAGATCATGACCTAAGCGAAAGTCAGACGCTTAACTGACTAAGCCACCCAGGCGCCCCTATAAGTTTTTCTATGCACTTAGGAAGATGCAGATGTATCCAGAATTAGGGGCTGGGGGCCAGGAGGAGCAGATTGCCCTGGCAGAAGTATTATTTTATCACTGACATTGTTTGTTTTCACCATTTATGGTACTAATTAGAAACAGACCAAGTAGGGGCACCTGGGTGGCTCAGTTGGTTAAGCGTCCAACTTTGGCTCAGGTCATGATTTTGCAGTTGGTGAGTTCTAGCTCCACATCAGGCTCTGTGCTAATAGCTCAGTGCTTGGAGCCTGCTTCAGATTCTGTGTCTCCCTCTCTCTCTGCCCCTCCCCCACACACTTTGTCTCTCTCTCAAAAATAAACATTAAAAATTTGTTTTAAAAAAGTAGATCAAGTAGATTTTATCATTTATTATTGTTTTCAAGTCATTGCTTAAAATTATTGTTTTAAATTATCCTTGAGGCACCTGGGTGGCTCAGTTGGTTAAGCGTCTGACTTGGGCTCAGGTCATGATCTCACAGTCCGTGGGTCTGAGCCCCGCATTGGGCTCTGTGCTGACAGCTAGCTCAGAGCCTGGAGCTTGCTTCGGATTCTGTGTCTCCCTCTCTCTCTGACCCTCCCCTGCTCATGCTGTCTCTATCTCTCTCTCTCTCTCTCAAAAATAAATAAAACAAAAAAAAATAACAAAAATATTATCCTCAGCTGATCTATCTCTTTATTGCCTACACTCAGAACAGGCAGCTCCCCCTTCTTTGCCCCACTGTGGTGGGCCACTGTTTCTATGTCCATATGTATATTCATGTGTTTTATTTATTTATCTGTTTGTTTGTTAGAGAGAGAGAGAGTAGGGGAGAGAGGCAGAGGAAGAGAGAGAGCGAATCCCAAGCAGGTTCCGTGCTCAGTGCACAGCCCAATGCAGGATTCAATCTCCTGACTCTGGGATCATGACCTGAGCCAAAACCAAGAGTTGGACACTCAACTGACTGAGTCACCCAGGCGCTCTATGTTCGTTCATGTATTTTTAAATTCGATAATCTATGTATATTATTCTACAGTTTCCATTTTCTCCCTCACCTTCATTTAGCAATATGTCTTCGGGATCTTTCCATGAAAGCACATAGAATTAGTATAATTCTGCCACATTTTTATTCACAATTGCATAGTATCCCATAGTATGGTTGTACTATCCTCCTCTTGATAGATATTAGGTCCTTCAATATTGTGCCACATCAAACACCATAGCATCACTTAATTTCCAGTGGTATGAAATTGGAACCAATCTACTGTCTAATGTCCTTAGATGACACTAATATCTATATATATGATACTTAATAGTAATACTCATTTATCAAACACTTAGTCTGTACAAAGATCTGTTCTAGGCACTGCATGTAAGTAACTCAATTCTCAGAACAAACCCTATGAAGTAGGAACTACATATTATCATCCCCATTTCACTGGAGAGGCACTAAAATAATCTCACCCAAAGTCCTATAACTAATAAGTGGCTGAGCGGGATTTGAACCATAGCACTCCCACTCCAGAATCTGTACTAATGACCTCATGGTGCGTACAAGCCTGTTGTCCATTTGTACAAGCTTTTCTCCAGGTTACATAGCTGGAAAAGAAAAGTTTTGATATGTATTTCCAAGTTACTCTGTCAAAAGTAGCTGTATCAGTTGACACACCCGTGGAGTGTGAGAGGGCCATTTTCCCTAAAACTTTGCTAGTGCTGGATTTCATTAAGTTTACTCATTTTTGACAACCTGGAAGGTAAAAAAAAAAAAAAGGTCTTATTTTGCTCCCTTATTTGAAAGCTAGTTTGGCCAGCTAAGCATGGTACCTAATTCTGGGTCAAAATTATTTTCTTTCAGAGTTTGAAGTTACTACTTTATTGCTGCCCAGCATTCAGAGTGACCTTTCAGAGGTCTGAAAGCCAATTTATTTTTGTCCCTTGTAGGTAACCTGTTTTTCTTCTCTGAAAACTTTTAGTTTTCTCTTTGTTCTTTTGGCTCTGAAACATCCCTAGTATTTATTTAAGCAAGCATCTTTTAAAATGTTCCTTGTCTGACACTTAGGAGGCCCTATGAAGTCTTGAGCCTTTCTTTGGATTGGGGAAATTTTCTTTTATTATTTCTTTGTGGATCTCTTCCCCACCAATTCTTGGTTCCTTCCTGGCACTTCTCCTGAATGAAAGGAGGCACTTCTGAATCAGTGCTTTGTCTCTGGATTACTCTGCTTGGGCTGTCATAACCACATACCTTATATTGGCTTACACAACAGAAATTTATTTTCTCACAGCTTTGGAGGCTAAGATTAAGGTGCTGGCCAATTCGGTTTCCAGTGAGGGCTTTCTTCCTGGCTTGCAGACAGCTGCCTTCTGGCTGTGTCCTTGCTGTGTCCTCACATGGCAGAGAGATAGCTCTGGTGTCTCCTTCTCTTTGTATAAGGTCACCATCCCTATTGAATTATTGAATTGACCTCATTTAACCTTTATCGCCTCCTCACAGGGACTATCTCCAGATACAGTCACACTGAGTTTGGGGTTTCAACATATGAATTTGAGGGGAACACAATTCAGCCCATAGTAAAGTCTCTTATTTTTTCTCTCAAATTTTCCATTCTTGATAGTTTCTGCATATTCAGGGAGGTCTCCTCACACTTAACTTCTCGATAACAACCCCAGTTTTTGCCATATCCATTTTATTATTCGTCTCATCTATTGCTTTTAAAATTTTACTATCATAATTCTTCATTTCCTGTTTGTTTGTTGTCTGTTCCTTTTGCATAGACCCTGCCGCAATATCTGCAGGGATTTTTTTGAAGGATGACACTATTTAGAATTTTTCAAATGCTCTTTTCTGTTCCTTTATCTGTCTTTTCTCTGGGGTCGATTTTCAGTTCATTTATCTTAATCCTTTCTTTTAGAGCTGTTGAATTTCCTCAAATATCTGGTGATCCTTGGTTTTTTGTCATATTTATGTTTGAAGGATTAGTTAATTAGCAGGCATTTTGTTTAAGTTTTCACTCCGGTTTTGAGCTGTTCATTTGCCCTCCACTCACCCACTCCCCTTTGGTGAGTGGAGGGTTACTTGGGACCCTGTGAGCAGGACATTTTGACTGCAGACTTCCCAGTAAAGGTGCTCAAAGCAGGCAGAGAGGCAGGCTTGGGGACAACCCTCCTCCCCACTTGGTCCTTTACCCATCTTCAGATGCCAAAATAAAGAGGCCTTTACTCAGATGAAGCCCCAGTTGACAGGCTAGGCAGAAACAGCTTTGCCTTTTTCCTCTCTCTATGTCTGTGGAAATTGGAAAGGGTCACTTCAAGCCCTGCTTTTCTCACAGACACTTTATACACCAGCCGATGCCCTCCCCAGACAGGGGACTTCCTTTCTTAGAGTGAAGCTTTGTGTTTTATCTTACCCTCCTGACCCCTATCCCTTACCTACAGCTCCCTGAAGTTGAGGGAAGAGGAGAGAGGTCTGTTATTCACAGGCCAGTTTAAAGATGAATAACCCCAACTAGTGCTTCACAACACCCCTATTCTTTCTATTTGCTTTCTATGAGCTGAGAGATTCTCTTGTCCCTACCTTCAAAGAAATTTACCTTAAGAGAGTTTTGGACTATGTTAACACTTTGTCCCGAGTTCTCTATCAGACTGATCCTAACTGCTTTCTAGCCAGATTTTTATCATAGTTTTTGCCTCCTCTTTTATTTGCTGGTGCTGGTGGCGACTTACTGATTTTAAAAGCTATCTTTTGATTCATGGTGGGAGGGTGGGTATATGTTCATACTTAGTTCTTTATTCTCCATTTTGATTTGCCTCTTACTGTTCCACATGATCTCTCCTCCTGATAATGAAATTGCTAACAACAAAGGTGTTGAAACACAGCTCTTTGTTCATTAAAATAATTTCATTTAATGAAAGTGCCAGATACTTATGTATCTTATCGCTCTGAAGCCTCACAACAATCCTTGGATGTAGGCATCAGAATCCACATTTGATCAAGGAGGAAGGTGAAATTCAGGAAGATTAACTAAATTAATTGAAGTCAGACAGCTGATAAGAAGTAGACCTAAATCTGACTCCAAGGCCAGTTTATACTGCTACATACTATCTAAATGTTTGTTAGATTTTTTTGTCTCTAGTTTTCAGTATGTTTATCTTTATTCTCCCCCATTAATATATACATGTCTTGACAGGAAGGGCCCTACAGCATAATAGGAAATACCTATCGATCTCTAATATCAGCATTAGCTTATAAGTTTTCTATTGGCTATTGTGAAGGTGTCTGACCTCATGTTTTACAAGCAGCAGTCAGTTTAAATTTGTAAACCAACTAGATAAAGCAACTAATTACAATATATCATGATAGCAACATATTGCAGCTGTGCATTATAGTGGTAGAAATGCTTTATTTGAGGTCTTTGAATTTTTTATTATGTCCACTGAATTAAAGACTTGGTTGCAAGTCAAAAGTAAAGCTGGAGTAAAAGGAAAGGTCAAAGTTCATCTCTGGCTGGAGTTGTTATGGCAACTCTCTGAGCAGTAGGTCTGCATAAACAGAAGACAGCAAAATAGGAAATACCTATTGATCTCTAATATTAGCTTTAGCTTATCAGTTTTCTATTTCTTTATTAGAATGATATGCTGAGATGACTAGAAGTATGTACTTTCATGTATTCCATTTCATTCATTGTCATATTATTCTCTGGAAGCCTGCCTCGGGAATAGCAAACTTTCTGAAGGAGACAGAATCGTGCCTTGACATTCCTAAGGAGGGAGTCACTTGGACTGGTTTGTTCTGATCCCATTTACTTCATCTATTCGACAAATATTCATTGAGCACCTATGACTTTGGCTGCATAATAAAATTACTTGGGAACATTTCCCAAATATCATGACCAGTTTTCACTCCTAGACCAATGGAACCCACATTCATATACTTTTTAAGTTCCTCAAGCAATTATGATGCATATGAAGGTTGAAAAACCACTGCTCCATGATATATTACAAATTGTGTTACAATATATTACAAACTGTGAGGCTACAAATAAAAATAATAATTGCTAATATTTATTGAGTGCATAGTATATGTCAGGCACGGTTCTATGTGTCTTATATGTATTAACATGTTTAATCCTCATAACAATCCTAGAAGTTAGGTATTACTCCCATTTATAGACAAGGAAACTGAGACAGAGAAAGATGAAGTATTTGGCCAAAGTTATACATTTAGGAAGTGGTGGAATCCGATCTTGCAGTCCATGTTCACTGCTCTATAAACTATCAATAGTATCATAGTCTCATAAATAATGATAGGAGAGTAGATATCAAGAGCACCCAAATTGGGAGGTGAGAGTAGGAGGTAGGTGCAGAAAGGCTTCCTGTAGGAGGTGGTACCTTAATTAAGTAAAGGAAGAATGGGAACCAGTAAGAAAAAGTGGAGGAAGAGCTTTTTAGGTTCCTGTTGCCCCTGTCTTGCTAGACAACCTGCCTCCTCACCTCCCAGGAGTTCCTCCTTCCCTCTTCCCCACACTGAAAACACTGGAATGTCCACAATCATCTTTAACATGCCTAACGTTTAACTGGGAAGACTGAAGTCATGCACAATTACTCATGCAATTTTTCCTTCTGACAATAGGTCCCTCTGTGTGCTTCTCATTCAAATATATAAAGCTCCACTCTGTTGTTTTTTTAAAAAAAAGCCTTTGTTATAGGAACAATTCACAAACGTGTCAAACACACATTGGTTCCCCACCCCCTTCTCCTGTTTTCTCACCTGACTGAGAGGCTAGAAAACAATCTCCTGGCTTGCCAGGGACCTGTGTCCACTTGCTGACCCTGCCCCAATGGAAGCTAACCCTGCATTTCACTTTGCTTCTAATCAAGAATGGCTCTGAGTTTAAGTGTGAGGTTAACCTCAGGGAGCACTTAGCCACACCTGCTGCCCCTTCTGCCTGGCCCCAGGGGTGGGAATGGACTTTCTGTTGAGGAAATGGAAATGCTCCTATGCTGCTAATTACCTGTGGGAGGAAAGGAAGCTCTCTCCAGACACCAAAAATACCAAGGACCAATGTTATAAAAAGCAGTCTTTGTACTAGCCAGCCCCATCATTCAGCCTAGGCTGGGGCTACAGGGAAAAATAACTCCTTCTGCAGCCCGCAGGGTCCTTGCATCCAAATGGGTGCCTCAGGAGGCCATGCCCTGAGTGGGGGTCTCCTGGGGATGGGGTCTCAGGAACATGGATGGAGGCTGACTGCCCAGAAGCCGCAGGAAACTGGCTGAAGCTGGCATGTTTATCAATGGCTTAGGAGTCTTTGCTAGAATAGCCATAGGCCTGTGAGAAAGTAACAAAGTGAGGAGTGCAGGTCTGCTGAGATGTGAGGCGGAGCTGTGGGAGATTTCTCCAGAGTCTGGCTAATCTCACCACAGCAGGCCCCTTTCCCTCCCTGTGCTTATCAAGCTCGGGGCTGGTCCCCACTTCGAGGGTAGGACTATCTTAAATGTAGAGAATGAAGTGTTACCATCTGGCCTGCACCATTCCCTGCTACAGGCCCAGATAGAGTCCACAGCAACTGGGAGAATTGGTTCTGGAGAGTGATCTTGGGGGAGGGGTTGAGTTGCTATGAAAATTGGATTTGGCTACAGGCTGTGAATTGGAAGCTTTCACAGACAGGAAGGCAGTAGGGCCATTTGGCTGGGCCTTTGAGCTCAAGTGGCTTCAGAATTTGGCTGCTGATCAGTGTAGGGGAATGAGGCACCTGAGGGTGCCCCAAGGATTCAGGACCTTCGACTCTAAAAGCTGCCAGAGCCACATTGAAGTTCTTAGAGGGCCTGTTTTCATGGTCTGTCTTACTTTACAGAGCATGGGACAGATTCCCAAGACTAAATTGCCAAAACCAGGAAGTCAGGGTACTAGGATTTCATACTAGGCAAGTTTCCCAGTCTCTCACTCCAACATTTCTACATCTGGGCAGACAAGGGGAAAATTCTTCCATTATAATACCACATGCACAGGATCCTTGGCAGCGATGTGCATGGAGGTACATCTTTCTTTTCTTCCCTCCTGTTGATATAGGCTCTCCTTTCTAGACTGACTCCTCAACTGTCAGAGCTCAAAAGATTTTAGAAGCCATGTAAATAAATTCTTTTGACAGAAAAGGGAACAGAGAACTAGAGAGAAATGACTGGCACAAAGACACACAGTTGGTTAATGAAACCACTTCTTCTGACAACCAGTGCAGGGCTTTTTCCATAATACCACACCCTTTATAACAAATAACATTTGTGTATCAGGGACTCCTCCCCATTCCAACCCTTCTGTTTCCCATTTTACTCACTTCCATGCACAAGACCTTAACCTGTACCTTGTATACAGTAAGATGACTTTCTGAAAGTTTTCTGCTGTTTGGCATGCTGACAAAAATAATGTTAGGTTAGAAAGAAAGAAGCCATCATGGCCAGAGGTTTCCAATGTGAAGTGCAGATCAACAGGGGTGGAAGAGCAAATTCAATGACGCTCAGGCCTTGCTGCTCAAAGTTGTCCATGGGCCAGCAGCATGGACCTCACCTGGGAGTCATCTCAGACCTGCACTTTCACCAGATCCCTAGATGATCCAAATACACATTAAAGTCTGGGTAAAACTACTTTTAGGTAAGGTTCTGCGAAAGTCCTCCTCCTCTTTCTGCCCAAATGCTAACCTCCCACCTCTTTCTTGCTCTTCCACTCCTCTTTGTCCTCAGTCCTAAATACTACCTTGCTCTGTCTTTTCTTGAAATTTAAAGCTACAATGGGGTGGGGGTGTGTTATATTTTAAAAGGAGACTTATTTTTTTAGAAAAATAAAATATAAGAATTCAAAAGAACTTTTGCAGCTCCAATGCCATGTTGTTAATGTAGAAATATAAACATCTACTATGTTTATATTGGCTTGCTTGTAAAATCATCATCTTTGGTTATATTTAGGAACTTGATGGCTTGGAAAGTATACTGAAAAATTCTGAGAACAAAAACATTTTTCCCCTTAACTATGGAAAATAAAAATCTCTTTAAAAAAAATCCTCAAACATCTTTTCCCTACTTTCTTATCCCCATTCATCATTATGCATTTCTTCCTCTCTCCTTTTGCCCAGTTTAATTTCCTCATTTCATTTACATTTTTTAAAATAGAATTTTTCCTTATAGAAAAATTAGGATATAAAGAAGCAAAAGAAAACATGACCAGACCCATTGACATAGAAACTACTATAAACCTCTTATAAAAAATTATCTCAAACCCTTTTGTATATGCATTTGTTAACAAAAATGGGATACTGCAGAATGTAATAATTAGTATCTAGTTCCATTTCTTCACGCTTGTTTCTTCTTTCTTTCTCTCTCTCTCTTCCTCCCTCTCTCCCTCTTTTTTCTTTCTTTCTTTCTCTTCCTTCCTTCCTTCCTTCCTTCTTGTTCTTTCTCTCTCTTTCTCTCTCTTCCTCCCTCTTTTCTTTCTTTCATTCGTTCGTTCTTTCTTTCTTTCTCTCTTTCTCTTCCTCCCTCCTTCCACCCTCTCTTTTCTTTCTTTCTTTCTTTCTTTCTTTCTTTCTTTCTTTCTTTCTTTCTTTCTTTCTTTCTTTCTTTCTTTCTTTCTTTCCCTCCCTCCCTCCCTCCCTCCCTTCCTCCCTCCCTCTCCTTTCCTTCCTTCCTTCCTTCCTTCCTTCCTTCCTTCCTTCCTTCCTTCCTTCCTTCCTTCTCTCCTTCTCTCCTTCTCTCTTTCTCTCTTTCTCTCTTTCTTTCTTGGTAGGCTTCACACCCAACACGTGTGGAAACCCAGCACAGGCCTTGAACTCATGACCCTGACATGGAGACCTGAGCTGGTATCAAAAGTCAGATCCTTAACTGACTGAGCCACTCAGGTGCCCCAGTGTTTAGTTTCTTTTAAATGGAACTATAATGACTAACTTCTTTACATCTGTGAATATAAAATGAACGTTTTTATTAAATTCTGCCGTATGGATTGTACTACGACTGATTTAATAATATTTCCACTGCTGGATATTTAGGTAGTCCAAACTTTTCGCTATTAAAAATAGTACTGCATACCCTTAATGATTTTCTTACCTTAAAGAAATTCTTTCATTAAATCATAAATGCACTATCATACTTGTGAAAAATATTTAAATACAGAAAACATTAAATTTTTTGACCATCATTCCCAGTCCTGGTTCTCATCCCACCTTCCCAGAGGTAATCACTGTTACCAATTTTGTATATATTCTGCCAGATCATTTTTTATGCATTTAGTACATATATATATAGCCATAAAAAATAAATTACTATTCCAGGTTGTTGGTTCATTGGTTATTTTTCACACCAATGGTATAATATAAGACCTATCATTCTTCAAATTGTCTTTCTACTTAATCAACTTTGGAGTGCTTTCTGTATTAATGCTTATAGATCTACTTTGCTTATTTTAGGTGTTGTATAGTGTTTTGTGTCATGAATAGAATGTGGTTTATTTCACATGTGTTGTATCAATTGACTTTTAGGGAACTTCCACTTTTTGTCTCTTATAGAGAATATGCTTATATGTGCTTCTTTGTGTACATGTTTGAGTGTGTCTTTAGGTAGATTCAGAGAGGTGGCATTATTGAATCTTAGGATCACTGACTTCTTTCTATGTATGAATGAGATCTTTGAAGATCCTGAAGGAAAAAGTATAGTTCGTTAAAAAAAAATTTTTTTTTTTAAATTTTAGAGAGAGTGCACAAGTGGGGAAGAGGGGCAGAGAGAGACAGAATCCCAAGCAGGCTCCAAGCTCAGTGTGGAGCCTGACATGTGGCTCGATTCTACAACCCTGGAATCATCACCTGAGCTGAAATCAAGATTTGGACACTCAGTTGACAGAGCCACCCAGGTGCCTCAAAGTATAGTTCTTAAAAGCCTGAAAAATGATTCCCGCCCCCCCTCCAGCTTTGATCTTGGTTTCCAATATTATCTTGAGGTTTCTAGCTAGAGTGGATGGATGCAACTGAACAAGAGAAAGGACCTACCAGGCTTTGGGGGGAAAATAATAAGTAGGCTGTGAGTTTAAGACACTGCCTCTTACATGAGGGAAGAATGCTTATGATGCAGGGCAGATGGGGAGTTCTCCCCCACTTCTCTTGTTCCAGCTGCTTCACTCCCACCACAACTCTGTGAATCCAACTGTCAACCCACCTTTTTTTTTTTTTTTAAGTTTATTTATTTATTTTGAAGGTTGGGGAGAAAGGGGCAGAGAGAGAGAGGGAGAGAGAATCCCAAGCAGGCTCCATGCTGTCAGCACAGAGCCTGATACACGGCTTGATATCACAAACCATGAGATCATAGCCTGAGCCAAAATCAAGAGTCTAGCATTTAACTGACTGAGCCACCCAGGTGCCCCATCAACTTAACTTTTGATGGGTGCACATGGGGTAGAGAGTACAGCATTAGGTGCTACAAGGATTTCAATAGATGACATGGTCTCTACCCTTGTGAAGGGGAACAGACATGCATTCATGGGGAGATGCATCAATACTTACAAGCCATACTCTGCACTACCGAGTAAAACTTAGTGCCAAGAAAAGAGCCACCATTACTGCTGAGTGAACACCAAGTCCTCTGCACCTTTTGCCTGGATTACTGCCCTGGGTTTTCACTTGGTCTTCTACCTACAATCTCTCCCTTTCAATCTATCCAGTTGACCGCTGATAAAGAAATCTGCACTTTCATGGTATCTGTGATCTTGTTCATTCACTACTCCTCTTACTGTGCCTGGTAAGCTTCCCCTCATCTTTTAAGACTCAGATCAATAATGTTATGATGGTAATTATTTGTACTATATTAGTGCATCGAATCAACACGTGGTACATCTTAAGCTCACACAATGTTATATGTCAATTATATGTCAATAAAGTTGGGGAAAAAAGACTCGACTCAAACTTTTCATTCAACATGTATTATTACTCCACATATATTAAGCACATACTATGTGTATATCACCTCTACTAAAAATTTCCCCTGACTCTAGGCTCTGTGAGTAACTCCCTCCTTGCTTTTTTGTAGTAGATCCTACTTTATTGTCATTCCTTTCTACATATGTATGTATATCTTTTCTTCCATTCCTCTTTAGTTCATTAAAATATTTTAAATTTGGGGAGCTTGAGTGGTTTAGTCAGTTCAGTGTCCAACTCTTGACTTCAGCTCAGGTCATGATCTCACCATTCCTGAGTTTGAGCTGCTTATCGGGCTCTATGCTGCTTGGGATTATGCCTCCCTCTCTCTCTGGCCCTCCCCTGCTCATTCTCTCTCTGTCTTTCTCAAAATAAATAAAAAAATAAACTTAAAAAAATTAAAAAAAATTTAAATTGGTGTGTAGTTGACATACAATGTTACACTAGTTTCAGGTGTACAACATAGTGATTACTTACTTATTTTTCTGGCCTACCTTTCCCCAAACCATGAGTTCTTAAAATACAAAGTCTCTATCTTATCCACCTCTGTACCCCCAGTACCCAGTATGATGCTGGGCACATGCTTAATAAATGTTTAACATTAAAACATTTAATGTTCATTAAAAACAATGAACAAATGAGCTTCCCAGAAATGTGTACACTGGTTCTCAACGTACTTTTAAGATTTGAAGGTTAACTTTTGCTTAGAAAGAGAAGAAACCATGTTAGGAGGCAAGAGCAGAGATAGTCTTTGAGGTGACTTGTCCTAGATCCTGAAAGTAGTAAAGGGAGGAGCTGGTACTTGCCCCGGTCTAAGTCTTTTCAGTTTATATTTCAAACACACAGCCTATATCACGGTTGCAGTATAAGGGGTGCTAAAGAACCATTTATTTAAAAGAAGATAGTAGGAGTGCTAGGGTGGCTCTGTCATTTAAGCTTCTGACTTCAGCTCAGGTCATGATCTCACCATTTATGGCTTCGAGCCCCACATGGGGCTCTGTGCTAACAGCTCAGAGCCTGGATCCTACTTCAGATTCTGTGTCTCCTTCTCTCTCTGCCCCTCCCCTGCTTGCACTCTGTGTGTGTCTCTCTCAAAAATAAACATTAAAAAAATTGTTTAAAAATAAACAAAAATAAAAAAAGAAAGGAAAAGTTTTTAAAAAGATCCCAACTTCCCCTAGTTTGGAACTGGACTTAAAACCATTTTTTAAAAAAAATTTTAGAGAAAGAGAGAGTGGGGTAGAGGAGCAGAATGAGAAAGAGAGAGGGAGAGAGAATCTAAAGCAGGCCCCACACTCAGCACAGAACTAGATGTGAGGCTAGATCTCACAACCCTGGGATCATGACCTGAGCTGAAATCAAGAGTCCACTCTCAATTGACTGAGCCATCCAGGAGCCCCAAAACTGGACTTGTTAAAGAACAAATCTAATGTTGCTTTTTGCCTAAAGCCCTTTGATCATTTCTCATTACTCTTAAGTTAAAGTTCAAAAATTTTAACTTGTCTTGCAAGGCTCCACATGGCCTGGAGTTTGCCTGTTTTTCCAGCACCCTTTGCATCATTCTTTCTGGGACTCCTTACACTCCAGCTATGGAAGTCATTTCTTTGATTACCAAGGTCACCAAGCTTTTTCTCAGTGATCATCTCCTTATGCCTGGTACACCTTCTGCTTCAACCCCCTTCCCCTCCATCCCCCACGGCCTCACTAACTGCCACTCATCCTTCAGGTCTCAGCTTAACTGTCACTGTCCAGGGAAGCCTTCACTCAACCGGAGACAGGGCTGGCTCACCCTATGGTATGCTTGCATGACATTCTGTCTTTTCCGTTTATTCTTTTTTTTTTTTTTAATGTTTTATTTTTATTTATTTCTAGGAGAGAGAGAGAGACAGCGTGAGCAGGGGACGGTCAGAGAGAGAGGGAGTCACAGACTGAAACAGGCTCCAGGCTCTGAGCTGGCAGTCAGCACAGAGCCCGATGCGGGGCTCGAACCCATGAACCGTGAGATCATGACCTAAGCAAAAGTCGGAAGCTTAACCGACTAAGCCACCCAGGCGCCCCTGTCTTTTCCGTTTATAACACTAAAGATTATTGTAACTTGACCGTTAAGTGTATAATCACTGAATGTTTGTTTTTCACTCCCTGCCTCCTAACTCCAGATTATAAGGTCCATGAAAACAGGATCTACATCTGTTTTGTTCACTGCTTTATTGAAATGGCTTTGCATACATTACTTCATCTAGTTTCACAATCCTGTGAGGTAGATATTCTCATCCCTTGGCAGAGGAGAAAACTGAAAGCTCAGAGGGATGTGTGATAGAGTCAAGATTTGAGCACAGTTCCAACTGTATTACTGAAGGGTTAAAAGAGGTAGTTCATTTATCGGGGATTTGGAATCTCAAGGCCAGAACTTAACAGGATAATAATTCCAGGCATGCCTCCTCACCTGTATAATAGAGATAAAATTACTTACCTTAGTTACCTCATAATATTCCATAGGATCAAATCAAATAATATATATGACATGCCTGGTAGCCATAATAGAGTCTACAAATGTAAGTGAAATAAGTAGTATTTTTCATCAGACTCAAGTCTGTAACAGCTGCTGCTTATCTGGTCTGCCCACTTGAGCATCAGTTTCTTCAGTAAAATTGTCAGTTTGAAGACGCTGAGTCCAGGTGTCTCTGTATATTATCTAGAGAAGGTTGGTAGCCTGGGATTATGTTGACAACTAGAAGACTGAGGATGATAGCATTCATTTTACAGATCGAGAACTATACATTTAGCTTTAAATAAAGCAATAAATAAAATGCAGTGCGTGTCTAGTATTTAGCCTCTATTATTGATTACCAAGAACAGCTCAGAGCATGGCTCAACGGTTAGGCAAGTGAAGTTAATGATTAGCATGAGTGGTTAACAGTTTAGACTTTGGAGTCAGAGAGACTTGAGTTCAATTCTTTCAGCTCTACACTTACCTACAAGGAGGCCTTAGCAAGTTACTTAACTCCTCTAAGCTTTATTTCTATAACTTTAAACTGTACCTACCCCTCAGACTGTGGTAAGGATTAAAACAAATAACGTAAGTGCGTGCCTGGGACACAGGAAATGATCTATAAATGTGGAGAGTTGTTATTGCCATGTCAGTCTTTCTTTCCTGGCTTGCTGATCCCTGTACACCTATTTATTCCATGTTGCTCCCATTCCAACTGGAATGATGACTTTCAGGTGTCAGAGTCTTAAATACCAATGCCAAGAACTCTGTCTCTCAATCTGCAACTGCTTCAAGTGAGGCCAACCTTGGATAAAGGGGAGAGCTTTTCTTCCCATGTGTTCTGCACAATGAGTCCCACCAGTTTCTTGTACGGCTGGGGACACTTCTCTATTTGCGCACAGCAGCAAATTCTTCCATCCATGTTCCAACAACTGCATGTCTCTGCTCAACCAGTTTTGAGGGTCACACTAAGGATGGGAGGATTTTATCATCTCTGGCTTCAGACAGACAAAGGGTGTGCAGTTTGGAGCTACAATAAAAAAGGCAGTTTGATTGTTTTGTGACTCTATGGCTACTATTACAGGCTCAATAAGATGCTTTGATTCATTATTAATTTAATTTAATTAATTTATTTTTTTAATATTTTTTATTTATTTCTAGGAGAGAGAGAGAGAGAGACAGCGTGAGCAGGGGAGGGTCAGAGAGAGAGGGAGATACAGACTCCGAAATAGGCTCCAGGCTCTGAGCTGGCAGTCAGCACAGAGCCCGACACGGGGCTCGAACCCACGAACCGCGAGATCAGCACCTAAGCGAAAGTCGGACGCTTAACCGACTAAGCCACCCAGGCGCCCCCATTATTAATTTTAAAATGGAAGCTTTTCTGTAATTTTGAAGTAGGAGTCAGAAGTTCTAGTGATAGCATTGTGTGTGTTTTCACTTAAAATGTACTTATTGAGAGCTACTATGTTGTGGTCTCTGGAGAGGAACAAAAAGATGAATAAGCTCTCTTTCCCTCACAGGAAATGAAATCCTATTGTAGGAGATAGAAAAGGACACAAACAATGGGAGGGAGAGAACAAGTAGGCAAGGAAGGATGCTCTGTGTGTGGCCCCCTCTATCCTGGATTGGGATTCAGGTGTTTGGGACGGTAGGTTAAGGGAGTAAAAAGAAATGAGCACTCTACTGGGCCCAATTCCTGGCACTTGTACTTCTTAGTTAAATTAGCCTGAGCAAGCCACCTACCCTCTCTGAACCAGGTTTTCACGTGATTAAGAGGAGATTCTTACCTCAAAAGATTGCTGTAAGGATTAACCAAGATAAAGTACATGCCAAGCATGATGCTGGGCTAATTGTAAATAGCAAATATTAGTCACTATAGATATTAGTAGATTAATATATCAAAACATAAATAGAACTAAAGAAATCGTGTCAGTACATAGGGT
Source organism: Hyaena hyaena (assembly GCF_003009895.1). NCBI lineage: Eukaryota > Metazoa > Chordata > Mammalia > Carnivora > Hyaenidae > Hyaena > Hyaena hyaena. The sequence continues at coordinate 843,352 of NW_024081297.1, read as the reverse complement.
CAGTGAGGGAAGCTTAATGAAAAAGATTTAACTCTTATTTCAGCAGTATGGTGTAGATGTGGAGCACTTTTTAGACATGCAAATATGAATATTTGCTAAATATTTGCCAGTCTTCTGACACAGATGATGACATCCTGTGGTCACTCCCTTCCCCTAGTGAGATATTGCGTGGTGGTTTCATATTCACCCCACCCAAAATGGTGGATTATCTGACAGTAACCGAGAAACAGGAAGATCGGTGGTTTTAAATGTGCAGGGACTACACATTTTACAATAAATAACTCTTCCATTTCTATCAGCTGCTTGACCAAAGGCTGAACAAATTATGATATAAAATGATAATGAAACCAAGACACAGTTTTTGGAAAACCTGAAAGCCTCTTTGATATTGGAAGCATACCCCGTCATCCATAACGTGCTGGGTAAGAGGAAAAGGTAAAGGTCTTTCCTATCATCTTCAGGACTGTATTATACTCAGCTAGGACAGTAACCAATACACGATGGGTACTACATCAATATTTGTTGAAATATTTAACATTCATTATCTCTTTTAAGACAACAACCCTGACAGATCAATAGTATTAGCTCTAGTTTGTGAATAATAAAATTGGCCTGCTTGTTTCAAAGCTATCTACAGAATTATGGACAAGATGGGGTGTTCCAGGGGTGGAAGAAATTTGTTCTATGCTTATATGATCTCTGAGCTTAACATGGGAGAATCAAGGAGAATAATATTGCTTATGTAAGATGCTATCCATGCCTTCACAGAGTGGGAAAAAGTAGCTCTGTTGGCTATCTGAGTAGAGAAGAAGTTTGAAACCATATTTATGGGGATGGTGGAAATAAGTGGAGATGTTTGGTCTGGAGAAGAGAATGCCTCAGGGACAGAGTAACCATGCTTTCATACCTAAGGCCGACTCAGAGCAGAAGAGACTGTCTTGAGTGTGCAGGCTGAAAGGCCAGAATGTATTGCAAACTTTAGGGAAACCAATTTTGGTTTGATATAGGGAGAACAAGTAACTACTTGTACTGTTTACGAATAGAATAGATCACCTTGGAGGTAGTGAATCCCATTATTGGCAATGTCCAAAGTAGAACCACATGATCACTTGACAGGGATATTGTAAAAGAGATTTAAACATTGGCCAAGGGGAGAAAGGCACTAGGCTAAATGAATATCTCATTTTTATCTCTTAGAATCTTATGATTCTATGATCAAGCATTTGAAATTTGTAAAGATGATATCCAGGTAAGAATATATTTAAAAGAAACTAGGTAATAGCTTAGGTCAGATTCCATTAGCGTATAAGGTCTCCTAAAACAGGATATTTGTCTATGTGATACAGCACTGTGTTCCCTGAATCTAGCACTGTGTCTGGCACATAGTATACCTTTAGTGACATGTGTTAAATGAATCAGTTGTAATCCTGGGTACACTGGGGAAACTATCGTGCTCTGAGCATTGACTTCCCAAGAAATTATGGAGTGTGCTAGGAATGAAAGCTGAACCAGATCGACTTTCCTGTTCCCCTTTCCTATATAGAAATGCTAGAGGGAAGCATTTCCACTTACTTGTCTGGGTTGTTTTTTTTTTTTTAATGTTTGTTTATTTATTTATTTATTTATTTATTTTTGAGAGAGAGAGAGAGCATGAGCATGTGAGCAGAGAAAGGGCAGAGAGAGAGGGAGGCACAGAATCTGAAGCAGGTTCCTGAGCTGTTATCACAGAGCCCAATGTGTGGCTCATCTCATGAACAGTGAGATCATGACCTGAGCCAAAGTTGGAGGCTTAACTGACTGAGCCACCCTGACACCCTTCCACTTCTTTTTGTTTTAATGTTGTACTCACATAGAATCTTTTCCTTGGAAGAAGTGCTTCAATGTGTGTATTTTCTCTTGGCCTAACTAGCTCACAAGCTACTTGAGTAGACCATGCAGAAGCCAACTTGTAGAATGCTGGAACGAGAGGGATGGCAGGGCTCTAAGAGATGCCCTATTCTATCTGCAGTTGAGAATATGCAGGAGTGATGTGGACATAAATAAATAAATAGGCTGAAAACCATAATCCATCATGGGGAGCCACCCCCAGAGGTGACTCTGGAGGTGACACTGGAGAAACCCTAGAGGGAGACAATGATTTCAACTGTCTGGCACCAATCAAGTTCTCAAAACAATACAGTTGACCCTTGGGGTGTCTGAGTGGCTTAGTTGGTAAAGCATCTGGCTCTTGATTTCAGCTCATGTCATGATCTCAATTCGTGGGTTCAAGGCCCACATCCGTCTGTGCCCTGACAAGCACAGAGCCAGCTTGGTATTCTCTCTCTTTCTCTCTCTCTCTCTCAGAATAAATAAATAAATCTAATAACAAAACAATACAATTAGCCCTTGAACAACACAGATTGAGCTGTGTGGGCTCACTTAAATGCAGTTTTTTTTCAATTAATAGATTATTATAGTACCATACATGTATTTTCTCTTCCTTGTGATTTTAATAACATTTTTGTTTCTCTAGTTCACTTTATTGTAAGAATACAGTTATAATACTATAACATACAAAATGATTGTTAATCCTATCAACAAGGCTTCTAGGCTACTAGTAGTTAATTTTTAAGTCAAAAGTTATATGCAGACTTTCAATTGTATGGGAGGTTGGCCCTAACCCTTTCATTGTTCAAAGGTCAACTGTATAGTGAACAAACAGTTTCCAGCAGCAGTGTTGAACTTGGGACCAGAAAGTCTGAATTCTCCTCTGGATCTGCTGTCACTGACTGCCTGTGTGATCCTTACATGTACATTATCCTCTCTAGGTGTCATCTGGGGCTATCAGGCATTCAAACAACTATCCTATTTGGGGGATACCAGTTACAGAGGCAGGAGGGGCATGGTTGTCTTGACTAGTTGGTAGCAGCAGAAATGGAGAGAAGCAAATGACTTCAAGGGCCACTTAAACCAGTAGAGTCAGTAGGGCTGCATGTATAATTGGATGTGGGGTGTGAATGGTGGGGGCGGGAGGGGGGATGGTGAAGAACAACTTCTAGATTTTTAACCTAGGTAGCTGTGTGGATGGCAGTGATGTTTGCTGAAATAGCAACAAGCAAGCAGGGATCAGTTTGAGAAGAAGCTGATGAACCATATCTTGTACTCCCAGAAGGCCACACACTTAGAAAGATCTTGGCTCTTAGGCTCTTCCTCTACCTCCTTGTGTGAGAATAAGCCCACTGCACAAGAGCTGGGCAGACCAGGTAGCTTCAAATGTGACAGAGCCCCCTGGTTATGCTTCCTGATGCTAGAATGTTTCAGGAGCTGGTGTAATTCAGCCTTGAATCCCTACATTCATCTTTTCTTATTGTTAAGGCAGTTCCAGAAGGCAAATATGGAGATCTGGGACCCACAAACCTAAAATTATAAAGAAAAGAACCAGGGGATACTTCAAGATTAGAAGCTGGTTTTCTGCCAGAACTTTGCTTTATTTAATACAGTCACCCACACTCTCTCTGGTTTCCAAAGACCAAATGCAAGCTTGACTCCTACAGCCTATGTCATTGTCTCTAGGCCTTGGTACTGAAAAAATGAAACCAGTAGAATTAAAGAAAAAAAAAAAGGAGCATCCAGCAGACTGAGAGACTGAGGGAATGGCAGGACGGGGATCAATGTGTCATGGAGAGAATAGAGCAACCATGGCACTGAGCTACCACTGATCTCAGCCTCATCTAAGTACTGTAGGTCTGGGTACACTGAGCTGACCCCTTGAGGCCATGATGGAGTGTAGAGAATAACTGACATCCCACAACATCTTGCTGTGTAGAGAGGACCCATTTTTATGTATAGCAGGAAGGGATATGAAGGAGACAAAGGTGGGTGAGCAAACGTGAAATTGTGAGAAATTACATCTGTCATTTAAAAAGAATAAATTTGGGGGCACCTGGGTGGCTCAGTCAGTTGAACGACCGACTCTTGGTTTTGACTCAGGTCATGATCCCAGGGTTGTGAGTTCAAGCCCTGCATCGCTCTCTACACAGAGCCTGCTTGGGAATTCTCTCTCTCTCTCTCTCTCTCAAATAAATAAACAAATAAATAAAAAAATAAATAAGTTTTATGTTTTTGTTTCTAATTACAAAAGCAATATATGTTTATGGTAGAAAATTTAAGAAATAGAGAAAAGTAAAATTAAATACTCAGCTGTAATGCTACTAACCACTCTAGCCATTTGATAAATATTTACTGAATGCTGACAAGCTGAGGCACAATTTAAGACCCACAACAACTTCGAGACTTAAGTAAGGTTATCACTCTCTTTTAATCAATGAAAGAACTGAGGCTCAGAGAGGCTGAGATTTACCTGAAGACACTCGATAGGCAAGTGGTAGGTCCTAGATTTCAACCTGGCCCTGTACCTTAGTTTTCTCACAATACTTCATCTTGATCCATGGATAATACCAGAGGTGATGCCACTTTGTCAAATAATCCCAATTTTCAGATGGGAAATCGTTCACAGCAAAAAGACACTGCACAAAGATGTTTAACAAATGTGTTTTCCCTTTCCTCAGCTGCTACTAATGTGCTTGGTCTTTTTGAGAAAGCTAAGGCTGCATTGGTGTGAGGCCCTCACTTCATCCGGTGACTAGCACTATGCCCAGCAGTGCCCACTCAGCCCTCACCTGCCCATGGCTGCCTCCTCAGAGCTCGCCTGCATCTACTCAGCCCTCAACCTGCACCATGATGAGGTGACAGTCACACAGGATAAGAACAATGCCCTCATTGAAGCAGCAGGTGTAAACGTTGAACCTTTCTGGGCAGGCTTGTTTGCAAAGTCCCTGGCCAATGTCAACATCAGGAGCCCCATCTGCAATGTAGGGGGTGGTGGACCTGTCCCAGCAGCTGGCGCAGTGTGGCTGGAATGTCCCACCCCCTCCACCACTGCTGCCCCAGCTGGGCAGAAGGAGGTGGAAGCAAAAAAAGAAGAATCAGAGGAGCCTGATGATGACATGGGCTTTGGTTTTTTTGACTAAACCTCTTCTGTAACCTGCTCAGTAAAAAGCTGAACTCTTAAAAAAAAAAATGTGTCTTGTCACACTTCCTGAAATTTTGTAAATCCATTGCAAAAGTGATGTTTTGATTCTTTGCCCTTTCTGACAACCAGAACAGAAAGCAACTCTCCTTCCATTACTTGGCCTGAGGCTTCCTTCTGCTTCTGCCCAGGTCAGGCTGTGGTTAGCACTCACTGCTTAACCTCTTCCTCCTGCAAGTCCTTTTTTGAAGTAGAGCCTTTTTTTTTTTTTTTTTGAGACCACTTTGACACCATAGACATTCTGTAATCCTAAATATCAAGCCAGTCACTTAAAAAGAAAATGAACAAATGTATGTGACAACCCTACCACAGTTTTAGGCTTCATGATCTCCCACCACATCTCTGACTCCAGCCCTGGCCATGAATCACTTATGAGACTCTGAGTTCATCTTGACATTAGGATGCGTTTCTACTGCACAGAGTACTTGATTTTTTAAAAGTTTAATGCTTTATTATTCATAGGAATGAATTGTGAATGTCAAAATAGCACTAGTATCAAAATGACCTTACCAAAATGTCATATACCCAGTACCTAAGCCTGACTACCCAGCTTTGTCCCTAGTCAGTCACTTGCTGTCAGCTTTAGACACTTCCTGTGTACCCCCCACTATTAACTGGACCTGCCTCTTCCAGAGGACTCTCCAGCGGTTCTTAATCTAGGGTTGTCATTCAGATTGAGAGCTTTGGAACCAAGCTGCCTCAGTTCAAATTCCTCCCTTACAACTCCCTGTGTGACCTTGGGAAGTTATTTAACTTCCCAGTGACTCATTTTCCTTGTTAAGTGTGGAAAATAATGATACCTATTTTATAAGGTTGTTATGAGATCAAATACTTGTAATGCTAATGCTTGTAAAGGTCTTACCACACAGGCTTATTGTAAGCATGTAGTTAATGTTACTTATTAAGACAGAGTTGTCTGTCCATCTTGTCATCCCAAGGACCAGTAGTCAAGATCTATTTCTTAAAAATAATTTAAAATTTTAGTGGTTTTCCTATTGTATTTATTGGCATTGTTGAGTAATTTAAAAAAACTTGCACATACACAGTAGTTTGCCTACAATTATATATTGAATAGACTTTTGTGGGCTTGCCTGGAAACCTTAATAACCATTTACAACACAGCGTGTGTATGTATAAGTACCTATCTATTTACATGTATACACACATTTCTTTTTGCAGTGGATTTTTGGACATTTCTTATGATAAGAATATCCAGTTTATTTTACAAATTTATTTTTCTGTTACTGATTTTTCATTTCCAAAGTTTGGCTGGTAAAGCACTGTCAAGAAGAAGGAGGAGGAGAAAGAGGAGAAGAATAAGGAGAAGAAGAAATGGGAGAGGGAGAGAGGAAGGAGAGAAGAAGGAGAAAAGAAAAGGACATTACAGGGTTGATAACGGTTTTCACTGATAATCCATTTGACAGTGATAAACATATTAAATGTTATATTTCAAGGAGTGTTGGGAAAATGCTAAGCTTGTAACAACCCACTCTTTCATCTCTGCAGATGTGGAAGGTTTCCTTTCTCAGTAGAGTAGCCAGAAACTTGTTTAGAAAGACCCAAACAAGGCCACAAGCACCCAAGCTACATCCTTTCCAAGACGCTAATGCTTTCTACTTTCATCCAAGACTCCCAAACCTATGTGTTCAATGGGCAAAGAACAAGATGGAGGGGCAGCCTTGGTCTGAGACTACTAGCCAACCACGCAGAAGGGAGTGGCTGAGGCCTCCAGCCCAGAAATGATGTGCTCTACACAAAACCACATTCTCTTCCCACCTCTCTCCCAAATACTCTGGCTGGCATTGGGTGTTTTTGACAACAAGAATGAAGCTTTCCTATGTTGTATCTGAGTTTTGTTACCGTATTTTCTAAGACAGAATTCTAAATGCATGACAAATACAGTTGTACTAATGGCAACTAAAGGACAGGATTGTTTTTTAAGATTTTATTTTTTAAGTAATCTCTACACCCAACATGGGGCTCGAACTCACAACCCTGAAATCAAGAGTCACATGCTTTTTGGAGTGAGCCAGTCAGGTGCTCCAAGGACAGGGTATTTTAAAGACACTGAAAAATCTAGTGTATGTGGTTGCCATGGTAAAAACACATCAACTGAAAGACTGGTTCTACAAATATTTATTTGATACTTCTTAGGTGCCAGGCATGGTTCTAGGTGCTGGCTATAGAATGGTGAACAAAATATGCAACATGTTATATAATGGGAGTGGGGAAGCCACTGGGCAATGTTTCGGGATTTAGAATGTGGATCATTAAGTTAGATAGTCAAAAAGGACACATCTAGGTATGTAATTATATTGCAGATCTTTAACTTCTACTTGAATCCCAAAAAATTGAAAAGGATTTTAACTTTTAACTCTGCTTGACTAATCAGTGATATAGTCTCTGTAACCCCTAGTGAGAAATCATGACTCCCTTTTCTGACTCCCCTGCACGCCCTTTGGTGGTTTGAAAAGTACCAGATCATTCTATCCTATGTTGTAATTATTTATGTATATGTCTTGTCAGCCTTTGTAGACTCCTTCAAAGTAGGCTGCTTTTGCTTATCTCTCCAGGTCCCTTGCCTGACAGTGCCCTTAATTTCCTCCCTTCTTCTTCCTCATTTACCACATATTGATGTTCCTTCCATGAAGAACTCTTTGCTAGTCTCTACATGTGCCAAGCTCTTTCTAGACCATTCCTTCTGATGGAACACCCTTTCCTTTCTTTGCTTTGGAGAACTATAACTCTTTTTGGAAGAATCAGCTCAGAAGTTACTTCCTCAGTTAAGCCATCCTTGACTTTGCTGGCTCATGCCTTCTGTCCCTTGGAGGTCTCTAGGCATATCTCTGTTAGCTTACTTATCATCCTGTTTTGTTTTTCACTGCTTGTTTATGGGTCTATAAGTCATGGGGCAGAGTCCTCATTTCATTTATCTAGGTCTCTGGGGCCTTGCACCTTTGCCTGAAAGAGGCCTTCAGTGAAAGTTGCTGAATAACTTACTTACCTTCTGAATTGACAGGGAGACAGCTACATTACTCTAAGGCCCTCCTTTATACCCCCTCTCCCACATTCATTTGTCCTTGCTAGAAATTTCCTCCAATGCTAGCTGGAAGGCACTGAGACTTGAATCAGAACACAAATGTTATGTAGTAGATAGAGCACTGGATAAAGAATCTAGAGATCTATATTCTAGTTCCAGCTCACTCTGCAATTAGTTCTGTGACCTTTGCCAGCTTATGTCATCACCCTAGGTCTAGGTTTCTTCATTTATAAAGTAGAAGTTTAACTCAATCCAGAATTGTATCAAACTTTTTTTCCCTCCAGTGATAATTTCAGTCAAATGGTAGTGGCTTTCCAGAAAACTTTGAAGATTGTGAAGCTCAGGTAAAAAAAAAAAAAAAGACACTCAGCTGGAAAGAAAATGGTGACGGTTTTGGACCATTTGGCACAGAAGTGAGAAGTGCCTATTTGCTGCGTGTGAACTGAAGAGGTCTCTGAGTTCCTTTTAGCTCAAACACTCCACATGTCATGATACATGTAAAATTATGTATAAAGTCAGTTCAATTTTGTTCAGACACTTGTCAAGTGTCTACTGCATGCTATGTACTGCATAGTGCAAGATAAAAAGAAGAATAAATAATGCATGGCCCTTGCCTGTAAGGGATTCTGGGTGATAAGTAGAGGTAGGTAATAAGTATTATCTTCATAAAGCAAATAAGAACTGAGAGTTCACCAATGAGTGGAGGAATTGGGTCTCAGACCAATATAATTCTAAGTGCTTTACACTTTCCCACTATACCTCCCTACCCTTCATTTAAAAGAGAAAAGGAAAGAAGATACTGAACTAAAAGCTTGAGTGTTTCCCATGCGTGGTACATCATAGCAGAGGCCTGAGACACTGGACAGTGTTAACAACTTGGGGGAAGAAGTAGAAAAGGGAACAGAAAAGTCCAGAAAAACATTTCACCTGGTGCATAAGGATTGATCATGGCTACTGCACAGGAAGACTTCATTGGGCCATATTTACTACAAGCATGTTTCCTTATGTCATATATGCCTGGATTCTAAGTTTTTCTGTCTCCTTAACAGTGATGGGGTTGGGGAGAGATAATGACCCTTCTAGGAGGTAACAGTGCAGGATAATTGTTCAATCAAATCAAACCCCGCTGATAACATATCAGGCCATAGCCTTATGCCCAAATCCCGCTGAGAACATAGCAGGCCATAGCCTTATGCCATGACATTGTCCACCAAATACTACCTGAGAGCATGGCCCTGTGCAGTTATGAGGTTTGGAGGAGAACTTTTATATCCATTTGGTTTGAAAATGCCACTATTTTCCAAGTACTAAATTTTTTTTTTAATGTTTTATTTATTTCTAGGAGAGAGAGACAGCGTGAGCAGGGGAGGGACAGAGAGAGAGGGAGTCACAGACTGAAACAGGCTCCAGGCTCCGAGCTGGCAGTCAGCACAGAGCCCGACGCGGGGCTTGAACCCACAAACCGCGAGATCATGACCTAAGCGAAAGTCGGAAAGTCGGACGCTTAACCGACTAAGCCACCCAGGCGCCCCTCCAAGTACTAAATTTTTCTAAGTAGTGAGATTTTTCTAAGTGATGGCAGATGGCTGTTTTCTAGGCCATGTGGACGCATCTGGATGGAGGTGGAGAGGGGGGTGGCCACAAATCCAGGGTGTGTTCTCTGGGTTCCACATGTTCAGATTCTTAATAGTGACCAGGCTCTGAGAACTTTGTTCATGTTGCTATACTCACATAAGACAGCAGCCATGAGGAAAAGGAAGTTACTGATTTATAAGGAATTTTCACAGAGTAGGCAATGTACACCGCACTCACATCAAATGCTCCAGTAAAGTTAGCTAGTAAGGGTACTGCCTTCATGGTACTGACAGACCTGTGAAACCAGCCAATATTCAGAAAGTCACTAAGGGAAAACCCGAAGTTATAAAACAGAAGGTTCAATTAACTGAGCATGATACTTATTTTTGGTTGCAGTAACCTTAAAACAGAATATTGGAGCTAGAAGGAACCAACATCATCTTAACCAACCCTTTCATTTCACAAAAGGGGAAACTAAGGCCCAGAAATGGGAACTGAATTGCCCAAGCCCACATCATTTATTCATTTTTCCTTTTATCCTACAAACATGTACAGAATGCCAACCAAAAGTAGAGTTTCATTCTAAGCACAGTGGAGCCTTTCATAAGCTTAAAAGTCTAGTTTAGGAGATGAATATGAATAGAACCAGTTCTCATACAGTGTGATTAGTGCTCTAAGACAGGGGCTGGCAAAGATTTTCTGTTAAGGGCTGAACAGTAAATAATTTAAGCTGTACAGGTCATATAATCTCTGTTGTGACTACCAAACCCCATTGTTTTAGCACAAAAGCATCCATAAACAAGATGCAAATGATAAAACTGTGTTCCAGTAAAATTTTGCCATTGAATTTAAATTTAATATTAGATTCATGTCATGAGATATTACTCTTCTCTTAATTTTTTTCAACCATTTAAAAATGTAAAAACTATTCTTAACTAATGAGGCTACAAAAATAGGCGGCAGGCTGGAGTTTGTGTATGGACAGTGGTTTGTTGACCCTGGTCTGAGATGAACAGAAGTTCCAAATGATTTTTCACCATCCCTGAAAATATGATCTAGTTGGTGATCAGATTCTTTCTCTAAGACTAAAAAGGGGGAAAAGAGAGTTTGTGTTTATCAGTGCCACTCTGAAAAGGCAGGGTCATAGAGGTGGGTGCTAGTCACAAAGAACAGTAAAAGATGGGATGAGAAGAGTTCCTCTCTCTGTTCCCAATTAAAGTCTGAATGCCTTCAAAATCTTGAGACAACTTTAATTCATTTACTTTTCATATTGCAGAGTAAAATGTAGATTCCTCTGCAGAAGAGCTGGCCCTTTCTAGGGTTTCCACATAACCATGTTTAGAAGGCATCAAATGGCTATATGAAACTCAGTCCTTGCAGGGGTCAGGTGATGGTTTTGATAGCATTAGAGTGTCCTGTGTGCAGCCTTGTGGGAAGATTGACAACCTTCCCCTAACAGATGTAAGCACACAGGCGGCATCTTCTCAATCTTGGACTGTCTTGCTCTTCAGAGCAGAGTTTGGCTTTTCAGAATTACTAGACTTTGTCGTGGCAGTTTCCCTGATGAAAAGGTATGTGAGCTTTCCCCTTATGGGAGAATTTTCTATGTCTTAGTTTCCTGGCCTGTAAAAAAAATCATAATAATAATATCACCTACATCACAGGTTTTTATGAGATCACATATGTGATAACACCCTGTAAACGGACTAACATGAACAACCACTTGCTTCCATCCCTACCATCTCTGTACTCAGTAAGGCCACTTTATCTTTCTGGGCCTCATTTTCCTGTAAACGGACTAACATGAACAACCACTTGCTTTCATCCCTACCATCTCTGTACTCAGTAAGGCCACTTTATCTTTCTGGGCCTCATTTTCCTGACCTTAAAAGCCAGAAGGGTGAATTCAATGCTTCTGAGTTTCCTTCCAATTCTATCACTCTGGTCTTGTGCCTTGTTAGGAAAGGAGTTTTTCATTATTAGGTGAGCAGTCTTACATTTATGATTGAAAGTGAAGGGCAGGAATAAAGAGGTCAGATATGGAAAAACAACAACAAAAAGGAGAAGGCTAGAAGGGAGCCTTCGCTCTATACAGGGAGTAATGCTAACTGCCCTCCTCATTTGGTAGCCAGGATTGAATGTAGAAAGCAAAAAGGCGGGGCGCCTGGGTGGCTCAGTCGGTTGGGTCCGACTTTGGCTCAGGTCATGATCTCATGGTTCACGGGTTTGAACCCTGCTGGGCTCTGTGCTGACAGCTAGCTCAGAGCCTGGAGCCTACTTGGGATTCCGTATCTCTCTCTCTTTGACCCTCCCCTGCTTACGCTGTCTCTCCCTCTCTCTCAGAAATAAATAAAACATTAAAAAAAAAAAAAGCAAAAAGGTCATGTTCGTTGGCATAGTCTAGCTTTGCTTTATACATGGAATGCTGAGTTTGACATTGAGAATCTCATCAATCTTTCTTTTCTCTCCTTATCAGAGTCAATCGATATTTGGAAATGTTAATGAGATTATCTATCCAGCAATTTTTTTAAAATTTTTATTTATTTCTAGAAGAGAGAGAGAGAGAGAGTGAGCAGGGAGGGTCAGAGAGAGAGAGGGAGATACAGACTCTGAAATAGGCTGCAGGCTCTGAGCTGGCAGTCAGCACAGAGCCCGACGTGGGGCTCGAACCCACAAACCGCGAGATCATGACCTAAGTGAAAGTCAGACGCCTAACCGACTAAGCCACCCAGGCGCTCCTCTATCCAGCAATTTTTAACAAGAGGCTCGCTGCCCGGATAGTTTAATGTGGAATATGCACATTGCTATGTCATGCTTTTTTTTTTTTTTTACCTCTGCTGGGAATGATGGCTTCCACAAAGCAGACCATGTCCCATAATACCAGGGTTCTGCACAGGTTTTTCCCTTCTTTCTCTCATTTTCCACTTTCATAAAGGAGTATATAAGTCCATTGGATAGTAGATGAAAGGATGACTTTCCCTCTGAGGAAAGTGACCTTGTTTTTTAGGAGCCAGTGTGGGATGGGAGGGGGCTGGGCTGGCAAATGAGGGGCAGGTGAGGCAAGCGGGGAGATTAAAGAAACCTGTTTCTCTCCTTCCTCCATGCTCCTGGCTAGAGGTGTTTAAGGAGGGTCAATGAAGATCCAAATCCAGGACCTATCCTGTAGCTCTAAAGGTTGTCTTCCACAAAGGCAGATGGATTTTGGTAGGGCATTCTGCTCTAGACCTCTGTGTACTAGACATCTGTGGTGTCCATGAAATGATTCTAGGCCTCTAACAGCAGGCAAATTGCATGTCCTATGAATTCTTTTGTGACCTATATATTATAGGCCCACAGAGAGAAAATAATTTACAAAAGAATACATGGTAGATCAGAGTTTCCCACAACTATATAGGAACTTTCAGAAACACTTTCCAAGACATCTGGATATTCAACACATGTTATCAAAAACCAGGAATATCCCAACTAAATATCTTTTGTTAACCTTAATTATCTCTGAATGAACAACTTATGGTCCTATGGATATACCCCAAGAATCCCCTTCCCTGGGCATTTATTCAAACTATTTCCTCTACTTTAAAGATCCTTCCCTATCAAACATTCTTCTTACCACTGAGTACAGCTGGTCCCAAGCCTATGTGGTTCAAGTCCCATTTCAAGTACTGATTTCTTTATAAAAACATCTCTTTTTCATTTGGTTCTTGTTTTACAGTTATTTTTTTATGACTTTATATTTTGCCCCTTTCCCCATTAGGGCATCCATTCCTTAAGGCCTCAAAAACCTTCATATCTCCTCATTTTAAAAATGATGCCTGGTTCAGGTCCATTAACACAGTAGTCATTAAAAGAAAAAAAAAATCTGTTGATCATTTGTTTAACCAGAACACAATATCCAATATCTACACATCTACAAATGGAATGTTTGCACTATTTAGAAATCTGACCCACAATAAAATTGTTAACAAATAATTCAATTCAAAATAAACAACAAACTTCTAGAAGATTTCCTGAGTTCAACACAGTCCAACTAAGTTTTGCACCTTCTGCGTATTTATCCAAGCAGCTGAATAATAAGCCTGAGGCATGGCAAGGTCTTCAATCATCAAGAAAGATTCAATTATATTCAGAGTGCGTGGTTTCTAAAGGAGGAGCACAGACTAATATTTTGAAAAGGCTTTCAACGAGACTGATTGAACTAAAATGCTGTCTTGAATAAACATTACTTATACGGAAAATGCATGCCCCATCTCCATCCTGGTACATGAACTCTTTGCCATAATTCCTTATCTCCCCAAATCAGTAAGGAGGAAGATGTGAAACGTGAGATGGAATGTGCTACAGACTAAATGTTTGTATCTTCCTCAAATTCATTTGTTGAAATCCTAATCCCCAGTGTGATAGTATTAGGAGGTAGAGCATGATTTGGGAAATGATTAGGTAATGAAGGCAGAACCCTCATGAATAGGATTAGTGCCCTTATAAGAAAAGGCCAAGAACCAGTTAGCCCTTTTACTGTCATTTGAAAACCAGGATGTGGGTTCTCACCACACACCAGCTCTGCCAGAGCCTTGATTTTGGACTTTTCAACCTCCAAAACTATGAGAAATGAATTTCTGTTAGCAGCCTAAATGGACTAAGAATGTTTGTACCTACTATGACCATGATGGTTATAGACACAATCTTAATATGATCAGCAACCCTATAAGGCAGGTATATATATTATATACAGTTGTCTTAAAGATGAGAAAATGAGGCCGAGAAGTGGTTAAGTAGCTGCTCCAATGTCACAAGAGCTAAATGTAGACCTATATCCAAACCTAGTTTCCAAGTTTATGCTTTTGCACTGCACAATGTTGCCTTCTGGTAGTATTTTCATAGCACTACAAATAGACAAGAAAAATTAGTTGAAATAAAAAAAATCTTAATGGAAATGCAGTGTGGTGTCACAAAACAAAACATTGGGCCAGGTGAGAGAACATGTAGATCTCACTCTGCCACGAACCACCTAACTGTATGACCTCAGCCAAGACACTCCATCTCAAAATCATAAAAGCAGACTGTAAATGCCTCAAAGTACATGTTGAAAATCACTTATCCCTTCTCAGTCATCTCCCTTTGCAGAAGAGGAATTTGAGGCCCAGTCACAAATTTGCCTACAGTCACACAAGAGTACAAATTAGGGTTATCAAACCAATCTAGGGGTCCTTCCACATTGTATTTTGTCTCTCCTCCCTAGGTCTTGGTTTCCTCGTTTTTAAAGCAAACCTCCAAGCCTGTGTTCTCTTAGTTTGGGCTGTTATAGACCGAATGGTTGGCTTAAACAACAAGCATTTATTTCTCACAGTCTGGGATACTAGAAATCCAAGATCAAGGCCCCACCAGATCTAGTGTCTGGTGAGGGAACTGTTCCTGTTTGCAACTGACTGTTTTCTTTTTGTATCCTCACAGAGCTGAGAGAGAGAGAGAGAGAGATCATTTTTCTTGTTTTATCCTTCATGTTTTTTAATTTTTTAAAATTTGAGTATAGTTGACATATAATGTTACATTAGTTTCAGGTATACAAAATAGTGATTTAAGAAGTTTACACATTATGCTATGCTCACTGCAACTGTAGCTACAATCTGTCACCATACAATGAAATTACAATACCATTGACTACATTCCCTATGCTGTACCTCCATGACTAACTCATTCCATAACTGGAAGTCTGTACCTCCCACTTCTTTTCATCCATTTTGTTAATTTCTCCCATGCTGTTCCCCTCCGATGACCATCAATTTGTTCTTAGGTTTCTTCTTGTAAGGGTACTAATCCCATTCATAAGGACTTCATGCTCAAGACTTAATTACCTCTAAATTACTGCCCCACCTCCTAATACCATCACATTGAAGGTTAAGGATTTCAACATATGAATTTTACAGGGACACAAACATTGAGTCCATAACATGTGTGGCTATTTAGACTGTGCTATACAAATGTAGAGGATTTCATTATGATTTCATAGTGCATACCTATAAAGTGAGAAGTCTCAAAGGTACCATGAAAGAAAGACCATACAACCTCTGGCCTATGGTATGTGTGTGTGTGGGGGGCAAGACGTGGGGGGTGGGAGCTGAGAAAAAGAGGGAAGAGGAGGGAAAATGGGTCCTAGAGGGAAGCCTGTCCTTAGGGCTGCCTTAGATCCCAATAATATGCATGAGTGAGTTTCTGTTGTTTATAACAAAAACAAAAAACCTAACTAGAAAATAGAGAAAAATCTTTATCTAAATTAACTCTTTCCAGGGCATCAAAAGATACTCTGGTATAGTGTATATAGGCATAAACACCCAAATGCTAGCATTCAGAAAAAAGTTACATAGTTCACCAAACAAAGAGCATTTAATTCTGGACCTCTTCTTAGACCTTCAATCTCACTCCTCCACCAAAATAACTATTATTAATGTAAGAAGGCAAAAACAGCCAGCATGTGAGGTTTGGCTCAGTAAAGCAATGGTGCAACAGCCTTCCTTCCTCCTTACTGCATTTGGCTCATGTGTGCTTCCTGCAGGTACATTTTTTGGCCTACATCGTCAGGGGAGTGTTATGCTCCCCTGATGGGCTTTCATTGAAATGCCTCTCTGTTTAGAGGGAGAATACTTGCCTGTGTCACCTTAGAAGTTAATATATTAGCAGCTAGAAGGGTATGAACAATATTTCCCAGAATATTTTCCTTGGGACCTTTTCCCTGTGAGATGCTATGTGACAGAAGTTTCCAAGGTCAAATAAGTTTGGGAAATGCTGCCTTCTGTGTTGCCTCTTAAAGGGTCATTAATGCACATAAACATGTTAAAAGTCTTCTCTGCTAAAAGTCTTCTCTGTGGCTCTTCCTCTATACCAGATTTCTCAATTCAAAGTGCCTCAGGGGTTGGCTTTGGGCCTTAACTCCTCCCTACATTCTCCCTAGGTGGTCTTGTCAAGTTCCATGACTCTAAATATCATCTCTATGCCAATGATTTCCCAATATATGTCAGGAACCTTTCTCCTAAGCTCCAGACTTAGAGATATGTAAGATATGTCTACTTGATAGCACCACTTATATGTGTAATAGGTATCTTGAACTTAATGTAGATAAAACAATCTCTTGATTTCCTTCACCCCTGTAAACCTTTGCTTCCCTAGTCTTTCCCTGCTTGGTCAATAATACCACATGTAGTTAACTGCTCAAGCCCCCAAACTAGAAGTCATCACTCTCTTCTCTCTGGTCCCCAATTTGCCACATTAACCCATCCAAAAGCCCTGTTGTCTCCACTGCTGAAAAACATGCTGAAGCCATCCACATCTATCTGCTCTGACAACCCTATCATTGTCTCCAAGGTGAACCACTGTAAGAGGCTCCTAACTGGTCTCCACTTGTAATCTTGGTCTTTAAATTCCATTCGCTACACAATAGGCCAGGGAGATTTCTCTTTTCTTTCCTTTCCTTTTTTTTTTTTTTTTAAATGTTTTATTTATTTCTAGGAGAGAGAGAGAGACAGCGTGAGCAGGGGAGGGTCAGAGAGAGAGGAAGTCACAGACTGAAACAGGCTCCAGGCTCTGAGCTGGCAGTCAGCACAGAACCCGAAGTGGGGCTCGAACCCACGAACCGCGAGATCATGACCTAAGCGAAAGTCGGACGCTTAACCGACTAAGCCACCCAGGCGCCCTGATTTCTCTTTTCAAATTGTATTATAAGATTGTGCTAAGGCTTAAAACCCTTCATCTTGCTTTCCTAGCAGCAAGGATCAAATCTTCCTTCCTATCATGGCCTCTAAGATCATACCTCCTCACATGCATTTTCCCATTCAAGTTCTCAGCTTCAGCCACAGAGGCTCTTTTTCTTCTTCCAGTATGCCAGCTTTCTCTTGCTTGGTCTGTGGACTCATTGTTCCATCTGCCTGATGGGTTTTCCCACTTCCAGCCTGATGGGTTTTCCCACTTCCAGCTCTTCCCTACATCACCCCTTAATGTCTTTGGAGTCCTTACCATTATTTGAAATCTTATTTGCTTGCCTGTTCATTAACTTTTCTTGGTGAAGCCTACCTAGAAAGTAAATTCTATGAAGGGAGGACCAGGATTTATATGTCCTGTTCATTCTTCATCAGGATTTTGTCAGAGCCTGGAGCACTGCCTGGCACATAATAGGTGCTCATTAAGAACTGGCTGACTGCATGGAATGATTTGAGAAGATATGTATTGGAGAAAACTGTGAAACTTAGTTTAACTCAACATTTTTCAAATTTATTTGAGCTCAGAACCCTATCTGCTACTGTAAAAAATATTCATTTTTCCAGGAATCATTTCTTAGAATATACTTTTTTTTAAAAAAAAAATGCTGATTTAATTTCAATATTGAGAAGAGTTAATGTTTGAACTCTGTGAATCATCAGCATCAACACTTGAAAATCTCTTGTAAGCAGGCATTTTGTTGGCAGTCCAGGATATTTTAATTAGGAGAATGATAGTTTTAAAACTAAGTTATTGGGTATTTTTTTTCTTTGAGATATGGCTTAAGAAAACAAGCTAGCAGCTCAAGATTATTATAGGGTTCAGGGATAGATGAAGTGTTGAAGGTAGGAGAGGTAGGAGAGAGGAGTCCAGACAGGATATACCAAAATAAGGGATGTGGTTGACAAAGGGGTAAATGAGATTGAGGCCCAGTAAAACTTTCCTACTTCTAATGGAATTTTTAGAAACGGAAACCTGCAGTTGGAAACTTGGCTATTTTTATATGGTGTATGTTTTATGTAATTATTTGTTTTCTGTTTCCCTCATGTTTAGTAAAGCTGTTCTTGAAAGTACCAGCCTGTTTTAGTTATGCCAAGGGAAAACATTTTTGTCCACATTGAAAAATTTAAAGGGGAACCACACCACTTTGGGTGAGGCATGACCAGGTAATGTGGTGACATAGAGAATCTGGAAAACAGAAGCCCAAAGTAAAGATGAAAGTCAGTGGGGTGCCTGGGTGGCTTAGTCAGTTAAGCGTCTGACATTGGCTCAGGTCATGATCTCACAGTTTGTGGGTTCAAGTCCCGCATCGGGCTCTGTGCTGACAGCTAGCTCAGAGCCTGGAGCCTGTTTCAGATTCTGTGTCTCCCTCTCTCTCTGACCCTCCCCTGTTCATGCTGTCTCTCTCTCTCTCAGAAAAAAAAAAAATTAAAAAAAGATGAAAGTCAAGCACAGACTGAGGGGGAGTAGTGTGGCCCTTTTCAACCGAGAAACACTCTTTGAAGAGTCTGATTTGTTTGAGCTCTGATATGTTTAAACTTTGGAGGGTTTGTGTTGAGTCCTAATTAGACAAGGCTAATTCTTTACAAAGCCACACAAATGTAATATTAAACTATGGAAGGAATTGTCTAGTTGCATGAAAAGCCTTAGATGGAATTAGATGAGGAGAACTTGAGAAGTCCTCAGTGGTTTGAGATGTATGCAAAGAATATATGAGAAGTTCTGTGCACATAGCAGAGTGCTCTGAGCTTGGACTTCAGTATTTCTTAGTCTCACCAAGGTTGAGAGGTGGATTTTGTCTTTGGGGGCAGGTTCTTGGAGAGATCAATGGGGGAACATTTTTTAGTCATAAAGATGAGTGAAACCTGTGGGAATAACCCATATATAAAGGTTTAAGTTTGGAGGAGTTGGGTACTGTGCTGAGTAAGATAAAGGGCTGGTTCTATAGCAGATAGACTGCAATCCTGAAGGTATACTTACATTATTTGTGGTTGTTATTTATTAGGGACCTGGTCTTAGGGGCTGTATTGGTTAGGGTTCTCCAGAGAAACAGAACAAATAATGTACATGAGGGGGGGTAGAGGGAGGAGGGATGCAGATTCTGTACAGCCAGTGTCCTAGTTTGAGTCTTATGCTGGAAGCTGCTATAGAACTAGGAAGAGTTGATGTCCCAGTTTGCAGGTTGTTAGGTAGGAGAATTTTTTCTTATTCAGGGAAGGGTTAGCCTTGTGTTCTATTCAGGCCTTCAACTGATTGGGCTAGGCTCACTCACATTATAGGTAGCAAGATGCTTTACTCTGTCTACTGATTTAAATGTTTATCTTATCCAAAAATACACTCATAGGTGGATGGTGGGGTAAGGGAGATGGGAAAATGGGTGATGGGCATTAGGAAGGCACTTGTTGGGATGAGCACTGGCTGTTCTATGTAAGCCAATTTGACAATAAATTATATTAAAAAAAAACCACCCTCACAAAAACACTCAGCATGTTTAACTAAATATATGAGTACCCTGCGGCCTAATCAAGTTGACACATAAAATTAACCATCACAGGGAATGAGAGTGCACAATCAGATTTCCATCCAGTATAGTGAACTGGCCCATTAATGTGGGAGTAGTTTGGACAGAAGAACAGAGAGAATCAGACTCTGTACCAGGCATAGCCAATAGCTTCTAAGAAAATGACACTTAAGATTTAGCTTAAATTTTTTTTTTCTGTGCTGTATTTCCCAGGTGGTATCTTTTTTTGTTTTTTAAAGTTTTTTTTTTAACATTTACTTTTAAGAGTGAGATAGAGTGCAAGTGGGGGAGAGGCAGAGAGAGAGGGACACACAGAATCCAAGGCAGGCTCCAGGCTCTGAGCTGTCAGCACAGAGCCCAACATGGGGCTCGAACCCACAAACAGTGAGATCATGACCTGAGCTGAAGTTGGACGCTTAACTGACTGAGCCACTCAGGTGCCCCTCCCATGTGTTATCTTTAAGCCTTAGTGTTATGGGACGAATTGTGTCCTAAAACAGATATGTAGGAGTCTTAACATCTAGTACCTCAGGATGTCACCTTATTTGGAGACAGGATCATTATAGAGGCAATCAAGTTAAAACGACATCGTGAGGGTGAGCTCAAATCCAACATGATTGGTGTCCTTATAAGAGGGGCAATTTGGACCAGAGATATGCATAAAAAGAAGACAACGTTAAGAGACACAGGAAGAACACAGCCATCAACAAGTCAAGGATCTGCAACAGATACTTCCCTCACTGCTCTCAGAAAGAACAACTCTTTAAACATCTTGATTTCAGATTTCTAGTTTCCAGAACCTTGAGACAATAAACTTTTGCTGATTAAGCCACTCAGGTTGTGGTCCTTTGCTATGCCAGCCCTAGGAAACCAATAAACTTAGCAAAGTCTACTGCAAATAATGACTTGTGTTAACAATACTTGAAAGAATGGAGACAGGCATTGATGCACATGTAGAGAATAAAGCTCCAGGGGTGGGGGCGGCAGCATGGAGGAAAAGTTATGAGATGGCACAGGCAATTAGGGAAGAAGCCTGGAGTGGTGAGCAGTGAGCAGTCTCAACTCAGGTGTTTAGGATCATATACTTTGCATACAAAATAATATGATAAGGAAGGGTAGCTATTATAACTGTTGACAATAGCATCACCAAAAAAATCTACTGGCTACTTAATGGAAAAACTACTATACGATTAGTTCATAGTGATCATTCCTGTGTTTGATCAGCTAAGAAGCATTAATAGAGTTTATATTAACTTTAAAATGTTAAAAATTAAAAGGCTTAATTAGCATTGACACTGTTGAAAAGTAAAGGGTATACATTAACTTTGATAATGTTAAAAATTAAACGGATAATCTTTGATGACATCTGCAACGACTGAGGCACAGACATCTTGGGAGAGGACATATGGGAGCTGCAGTGATGACAGCAGCATGCATTGCAAATGTGTCTCCTCATCTGAATTACCAAATAAGCATTTGGCACATTGTTTCCTGAGGTATACCTTCCACTGAAATGTTGCCTTGATATACATAAGGAGCAACATAAGGCCATATTAGTGGAAAAAGGAAAGATGAATGGAAGGAAGGAAGGAAGGCAGGGAAGAAGGGAGGCAGGGAGGGAGGAAGGGAGGAAGGAAGAGAGGAGGTGAGAGATATAGGACTTTTTCCTACCCCACAGCCTAGTTCCTATCCATTTGAAACAATCATATTTGGTTTCAGATAATAATAAGTATTTGCCTAAAGCAGATCTTTGGGGTATTTAACAAACATTGTGATTAAATTTTAATGTGGGATAAAAATGTTATTTAGCAGTAATCTGCAAAAACTAATGCTTCCTCAGTGTACTCATTTCATTGTTTACTTCTAAAATCTTTGAAGCAGCATCTAATTTCAGAAAATATAATGAAGATTCCTTGTTGGTCTAGAACTAGGTAGAAGGGAAAGAAATCCAATGACAATATCTTGACATCTTTAATACAGAGTAATACTAATATGATAACAACAGCTATTCCTTCATTCTAAGGATTTCCATTTTAAAGGTTTGCTATTATTAATTTTCCTTGCCTAGCTCCTTATTAAATACAATTTTTTAAGGGCCATGTGCATTACTTGAATTCTATTAAATACCAAATGATTTCCCATGTATCTTAGTTTGGAATCTGTCTCTCTTAATAGACAAAAATTACTTTCCCCCAGAAAAGTGATATAGTAACAATGTCCAGACAGTCAAAATGAATGCCATTGTCCTTCGTCCTTATTGATGAATAATTGCTAATGCTCTTCGTCCCCCAAGTACAGCTAAGAAAGAAATTGATACTGCATAATTGGGAAAAGCTTTCCTGGGGCATGGAGGTAAGGGGCGGCAGTGTGGATTGAGTGTCCTTTTACTTTAAAGATCTGTTAATTTATATGCAGGAAAAACAGTCAATGTATTTTCTAAGGAAATGTATGAAAGATTTTTCCTGGCCTGGGATGGCCCATACATAGGATATACTATCTTTTTGTTTCTAAATATTCTGCAAAAGCGTCTGATATCCACTCTACCTGTGAAGTCATGGGGCAATGACTTTGGGAAGGTCTAAACCAGTTCTGATGTAATGCTTCTTCCAGGAAAATCCCAGGACTTTTGTGGGTGCTTGTTTCTGGCTCTATTTCAAAATATGAAGTATTGGGTAGACATTATACAAGCGGACATGATTATGCAGCCCTGTTCCACATCATTAGTGAGAGTAAATGCCTCCGCCAGAATTCTGCCAACACTGTTTCCAGCCAGACATCCATTAGTAAACATTGCAGTCTTAAAATATTGGTCCACTTCTATGGCTTGTCTGCATAATGGAAACTAGGTCCAGATTTTTTAAAGTACCAACATGAATAAGTGTAGAAATGCTACTCTCGAAGCGATGTAGTTAGAAATTTGGGGCATCCAGAGTAGATTTCTGGTAAACATCTGTTTAATTTCTTACTTTTTAAATTTAAAATGTTTTATTTTTTAATAAAATTTTTAAATGTTTATTTATTTTTTTAGAGGGAGAGAGACAGAACATGAGCAGGGTAGGGGCAGAATATCAAGTAAGCGCCAGGCTCTGAGCTGTCAGCACAGAGTCCGACACAAGGCTTGAACCCATGAATCATGAGATCATGATCTGAGCTGAAGTTGGATGCTTAACTGACTGAACCACCCAGGTGCCCCTAAATCTAAAGTATTCTTAATTGAAAACAGAAAAATATTTCTTGTTTTGTGGTAATGCCAGTTAAGGAGGGAATTCCTTAGTTCTAACTTTGTCTTTATCTTGCTCAGTATTGCCACTTTACTTTCTTTACAGAAACCAGCATAATTTGAAATACTTTTCTTCATCCAAAGTAGGTATTTCTAACAAATTTAGAGGATTTGGTTGAAATGAACACTATAAATAATTATAGTATTTAACACACTCTTTAAAAAATTTAAAAAAAATTTTTTTTTGAGACAGTGCATGTGGGGAAGGGGCAGAGAGAGGGGGACAGAGGATCTGAAGCAGACTCTGCACTGACAGCAGCAAGCCTGATGTGGGGCTTGAACTCATGAACCACGAGATCATGACCTGAGCCGAAGTTAGACGCTCAATCAACTGAGCCATTCAGGTACCCCTAACACATTCTTAAAAATGACCATCTTTTTTTTTTTTTTTTTTAGACAGAGAGAGACAGAGCATGAGCAGGAAAGGGGCAGAGAGAGAGAGCGAGACACAGAATCTGAAACAGGCTCCAGGCTCTGAGCTGCCAGCACAGAACCCAATGCGGGGCTTGAATACCCGAACAGTGAGATCATGACCTGAGCTGAAGTCAGATGCTTAACCAACTGAGCCACCCAAGCACCCCGAAAAATGACCATCCTTTCAGTTAGCAATACACATCACAGTTTTAAAAACATGTCATCCTGTGTTCTCTCTTTTTGCCCTGTGAGGTGGAAAGAGAATTCAATATCTGCCTTTTACAAGTCAGAAAACAAGCTCAGAAAAATAAAGAACTCAGCCAAGATGACACACAGTCTTCACGGTGCTTTCAAGGTTAGCCTGAAGGTTTGTGATAGTATTTTCTTAGTATTTTTTGTTGAAGAAGGAAAAACAGCTAGTTAGGTGGAAGGATTACAAACTCTGTAACCTGTACACAAGTGCTTTGATTTCGTCTGGCTCCAGGTTCCCCATGATTGCTAGAATCCAGTAGTGATCACTTCCTTTATAACACGTCTATAATGTTTAACCTTAAAAGATTTACTTACCACCTGCAAGTAGTAAGAAATCACAGTCTTACCAGAAAGCCAGTGTGATAAGTTTTGAGGCTATTTCATAAACCTTGACATGGTTACAAAAATAAACTACATTGTCTTCTCAAATGAGGAACAATAAATACACAACGATGGTAAGTTGCAAAGGACACCTTAGAAGCAATGACATACTTGGTAGGCATTTGTAAATAATAAGATCTTGACTTGCTGAGTCTCCTTCCCTGGAAGAAACCTGTGAACCTTCACATGTTGTTTTTTTATAGTCATCACAACATCCCCACTGTGAGCTGCCTAGACAGACATTATCATTCCCTATTACCTATGGAAAAGCCAAGGGTTCAGAGATCAGTGGAGTGATCAAGGCCACATAGTGATTCATCAGGAGAGACTAACCCCAGGGCTTATTTCTTCTTGATGATTTAAATGACTGCTTGAGGTAATCAAAGGGAAATATTTGGAGAATGAGGACATTTATGGCATGCTTATCAAATATGCAGACAACAAAGACTCAGTGCTATTCCTCACCCTGCTTCTAACTAGTTATGAGATTTGGACAAGTTACTTAACCACACTAGCCCTCAGTATCATCCTAGGAGAAGCAAAACAGTTGAACTAGATTAGGAGTTTTTCAACTTCATTCTTTTTAAAGGAAAGTCTTAATGATTTAAACATTCATTCAAACTACATTGTAATGTTGTAAACTTAGTTGATGAAAACTGAGGTGCATACAGTTCTACCTCCTGCTTGGTTTTCCCCACCTCCTACAGGATTCCTTGGATACAGTCTAAAAACCACAGTATTAGGCAATCTGAAAGCTACCTTCTGTTCTAAAATTCAATGTGGGGTGCCTGGGTGGCTCAGTCGGTTAAGTATCTGACTTCGTCTCATATCGTAATCTCTCATTCATGGGTTTGAACCCTGCATATGGCTCTGTGCTGACAGCTCAGAGCCTGGAACTTGCTTCAGATTCTGTCTCCCTCTTTGTCTCTGCCCCTCCCCCACCCACATTCTGTCTCTCTCAAAAATAAATAAACATTAAAATTTTTTAAAAAATAATAAAAAATTTGGGCACCTGGGTGGCTCAGTTGGTTAAGTGTCTGACTTAGGCTCAGGTCATGATCTCATGGTTCATGGGTTCAAGCTCCGTGTCAGGCTCTGTGCTGACTGACAGCTCAGAGCCTGGAGCCTGTTTCAGATTCTGTGTCTCCCTCTCTCTCTACCCCTCCCCCACTTGTGCTCTGTCTCTGTCTCAAAAATAAATTAAAAAAAAAAAAGTTAAAAAAAATGTTCTATAAAAAATAATTAAAAATTAATAAAATTCAATGTTTTTATGATTGGAAGCAAATGACTTTCTAATTTGCTACCTGCTCTGATCCCCTATGTCATCTTGTGATAGAAAAGAACCCCAGACTTGAAGTCAGAGGAGCTGGGTGTAGATCCCTGCTCAACCCACCAATTATCTGTCCCTTTAATCAAGTTGTTTCACCTCTGTAAGCCTCTGTCTGCTCATCTATGACATTAAAATAGTAACCTTTCATAAGTAAGAGTGCTTTGTAAACTGTAAAAGATTGAATAAATGTATGCTGTTGTTACAATTTTTTAAACTATTTTATCATTATTTTTTCAATGTTTATTTATTTACTTTTGAGAGACAGAGAGAGAGAGAGACAGCACAAATGGGGGAGGGGCAGAGAGAGGAAAACACAGAATCTGAAGCAGGCTCCAGCCTCTGAGCTGTCAGCACAGAGCCTGACATGGTGCTCAAAGCCACAAACTGCAGGATCATGACCTGAGCCAAGGTCATAAGCCTAACTGGCTGAGCCATCCAGGTGCTCCCAGTGTCGTTACTATTATCTTCTCTGCATAATACCTTCCATGGTGAGATGGTTGCAGAGTCCCAACATGGGCTGAGCTGCTCTTCAGCAAGCTTGCCTGAGAGTAGGGGTGGTGTCTGTCATATCTGGGCTTCATCTTCTCTGTAAGCCGAAAGGCAAGTCAACAGAGAGGGCGTAAGACATCAACACTGCAATTAATTGAACCAAGGAGACACTATACTTAAGTCTGAAGGGAAGAACTGTTCCCATAATCGGACCTTGATTAACAGTGACCTGGCTATATTCCCCTCTGCACAGAGCTGTAACCCATTAATAATTGCTTTCATTCAATGAGTGCTTACTACATGCTAGACATTGTTTTTGCCACAAATTATCTCCTTCAATCTTCACAAGAACCCTCTGCAATGATGTTATCCCTATTTTACAGTGAGAGAAAACCAACAAAATAGGATCGTATTCCTATTTTGTAGCTTAGAAAGGCTAAGTAATTTACTCAGGCTTATATAAATGGTAAGTGGCAGAGCCTGAACTGAATTCAAAACTCTGAACTGCTCCCCTCTGTATCTCTCTGTTGGAAGAAAAGGTTTTTCTCACTCTGCACAAGAGCCAAAAGCCTCTATTCCTCTTTATCTTTGCAGTGCCTTAGTCAGCAACATCTCTTCATTTTTATTATTGTTTTTATTCCTCCATTCAAAAGTGCTCCATTCATCTTCATAAAACTCAAAGGTGAAAAGCACCGATTAGTCATTGATGTCTCCCCTTGTCTCCTGCTTGTCCTCTCTAGTATGTTTTCTGCCTGGGAGTTTAAGGAATGGAGCCACATCTCTTTCCTTGGGGAGTTGATCCCATAACTAATTCATCTCTGTCAGGAAGATTTTCCTCTTATGCTCATCCTCTTCAATTTTGCATTCTACACAATTCTTTCTCTCTGTGGGCTGCACACTTCAGATCACATTGTCTAAGCCTGCCCAGGTTCTCAGCAGTGATTTTGCTGAGCTGCCTCTTTCTGTCACACTTATGGCCAGAGTTTCTTTCTTTCTTTCTTTCTTTCTTTCTTTCTTTCTTTCTTTCTTTCTTTCTTTCTTTCTTTCTTTCTTTCTTTTCCTTCTTTCCTTCCTCCTTCCTTCCTTCCTTCCTTCCTTCCTTCCTTCCTTCCTTCCTTTTTGAGATTATCTTTCTTATTAGCACCTGGAAGATGCTTTCCCCAGTAGACGGAGGGAGAGGTGAGCCGCAAGGGATGTTGGGAAAAAAGGAGGAAGAGGAGTGAGCACAAGACTTGAAACCTGCTTAGTCAGCAAACCTTGGATCCAGTTCAGCCTGGACATTCAGGTGTCCCCTCCGCTGGCAGCAGAGGCATTTATTGTCCAGCTAGGCCTGATTCCATTAGGATGCTATGCCAGGCTCTAAACGTGTGCTAGGAATCACAGAAATAAATGGAGTGCATCAGAAGAAGAAGACTGTGTGCTACAGTGGACAGCATGTTAACTTTGGGATTTGAAAAATGTAGTTTAAGTTATTGCTCTACTTTTTACATAGCTATAGGGAAACAATACCTACCTAAATTGTTTCTATAAAGACTATAGACAATGACCTGGCACACAGTAGGTATTCAGTCAATGAGAACTCTTATTTTTCAAAGCCCTAATTCTAAACAACTTGTTATAGTCACATTCTCATAACTTTGTGTCCTATTTGGAGTGTCTAGGCAACTATCCTTACCTCTTACTCTTCCATTTTTACTGTGCTGCAAATCACTTTAGAGTATATTCATACTCTGGTTTCAACTCCAGCATCAGCAATTCCACATAGTTCTCCACTGCCTAGAAAGCAGAACTCAGATATTAGCTATCAGATCCAAAAGAACATAAAGTTTGCTCTTCAATTTTCACATTGATGTGAACCTTACCATTGACATGTTGAAATAGGTATATACCAACCTACTTACCATCTCTGTTAGAAACTTTGCATGTATGTTGACAATTTCTCATTTGTATAAGGAACCATTCTATGTGCATGGGTATTGACAGTAGCATCTTTTTAAAAAAATGTTTATTTTTGAGTGGAAGGCAGGGGCAGAGAGAGAGAGAGGGAATAGTGGATCTGAAGCAGGTTCTGTGCTGACAGCAGAGAGCTCAATTTAGGGCTCAAACTCACAAACCATGAGATCATGACCTGAGTACAAGTTGAACACTTAACTGACTGAACTACCCAGGTGCCTCTTGGCTGTAGTATCTTAATGTGCAAACAGAATATTTCACTAAATACTCTTTTCAAATGAATGCACATGACTGTTTCAACCAAAGGAAACAACCTCTCTCTTAGGCAACTGAAATCTATTCATTTAACAAATATTTATTGAGTATCTACAACATATAAATGTTGGGATACACTGGTTGACATGGCAGGCATGGGTCATTGAAACAATTCTTCTCTCACGGATCTTATACTGCAGTGGGAAACACAATAAATAAGAAAACACATAAATAGGGGCGCCTGGGTGGCTTAGTTGGTTAAGCATCCGACTTTCGCTTAGGTCATGATCTCGCGGTTCGTGGGTTCGAGCCCCGCGTCGGGCTCTGTGCTGACTGCCAGCTCAGAGCCTG
Source organism: Hyaena hyaena (assembly GCF_003009895.1). Classification (NCBI taxonomy): domain Eukaryota; kingdom Metazoa; phylum Chordata; class Mammalia; order Carnivora; family Hyaenidae; genus Hyaena; species Hyaena hyaena. The sequence continues at coordinate 814,700 of NW_024081297.1, read as the reverse complement.
GAGCCTGTTTCAGAGTCTGTGATTCCCTCTCTCTCTGACCCTCCCCTGCTCATGCTGTCTCTCTCTGTCTCCTAGAAATAAATAAAACATTAAAAAAAATTTTTAAAAAAAGAAAACACATAAAGAAAATTAATTTGAGAAAATGATGATTGCAATGAAGAAAGCAAAACAAAATGATATAAGAGTGATTAAAGAGGCTATTTTATTTATTTATACATTTATTTTTACCTTAATTTACAAAGTAATAGATGCACTAGTATAAAAAAAAATCAAATCTTTCCCCCAAAATCTAATGAACAGAGAGAATAAAGGTGGGAAGGCTTTTCTGAGGAGCTGATAACTGAGGAGAGATGTGAATTAGGGGGAGACAGCTAATAAGAAGGCCTGTGAAAAGCATATCAGGAAAATGAAACAGCAATCCAAGAGCATTAAGGGCAAAAGAGCTTGGTGTACATGTCCATGGGACAGAGGAAATGACTATATAGTTGGGGCTAATTGAACAAAGGAGTGAGACATAGGAGATGAGATTGTAGATGAAGACAGAGGCCAGACCATATAGGATTTTATAGGGTGTGGCAAGACTACTGGTTATGTTCAAGTTACAGTGGGAGGCTATAGACAAGGCTGGATTAAGCCAGGTTTGTTTTAAAAAAGTTTTTTTTTTAACATTTACTTATTTTCGAGAGAGTGAAAGAGAGAGTAGAAGCAGAGGAGGGGCAGACAGAGAGGGAGACACAGAATCCAAAGCAGGCTCTAGGCTCTGAGCTGTCAGTACCGAGCCCAACATGAGGCTCAAACTCAAGAACCGTGAGATCATGACCTGAGCTGAAGTTGGAAGTTTAACCCACTGAGCCATCCAGGCACCCCTGCACTGATTTGTTTTTCTAAAAGATGATTCCATCCTCTAGCTAGAGGATGGAGTATAGAAGAACAACAGTGAAAACAGGAGGCTTTAAGAGTAGTCCAGATGAGTGATGATGGTGGCTTGGAGCAAGATAATAATAGTAACAATGGGGAAATTCAGGATTTCCTTCAGAATTATTTGTTCAGAATTTCCAGAATTTGTTGATAAACTGGATTTGAGGAGTGAGGTAAAGCAGAAACTAGAATAAGTCCTAGGTTTGGACTTGAATTTTGGGGCATATAGTGGTACAATTTACTGAGATAGGAAAGATTGGAGGTTGAACATGTTTTGGGGAATTGATTTTGATTTGGGAAAGTTAAGTATGATAGACTTATGAGATAGTCCAATGTCTAAAAGGACAACTTCCTTGGTTATTACCAGATGCTTCCATTGTCCCTTCTCACAACACACAGCCAACTTGTTGGCTAGGTTAGAGATATGCAAGAACGAGGCCAGACACCCATGCCAGTCCCAGATACCTCTGTCATCAACTTGCAAATTTCCCTAAGAGTGAATTCAGGGGCTTAGGAGACCATGGTGGATATAACTTGGACACCTATACTACATTCTAATATGTGTCTGAATAGCTGTGGTTGGTAAAGGAAGTAGTTTCCCAGAAGAGAGTTATATTTGGCCAAAAAAACATTTCCAACTACATTTTCCACTTGGCATACAGATAGAATATGGCATGGCATGAAAAAATAATACAATCTGGTTTGAAAATGTTTCTTATGCATTGACACACTAAAGAGAAAAGGGTTTATTTTTCTTCTCCCTCAGATTCTGGTTCATAAAATTATAGTTCTTAGAATTGGAAAAATCTCAAAGAACAATGGATTTAGTGCCTGATTTCAGGCACACAGGTATCAAGGCAGTCAATTCCCAGAAGAATCACTACTACTCACTTTATTATTATCACTAATTCAGTAGTGATTTACTAATCATTATTAAAAAGATTTTTTTTAATGTTTGTTTATTTCTGAGACAAAGAGAGACAGAGCATGAATGCAGGAGGGGCAGGCAGAGAGGGAGACACAGAATCCGAAGCAGGCTCCAGACTCTGAGCTGTCAGCACAGAGCCCAACTCTGGGGTCAAACTCACAAACTGTGAGATCATGACCTGAGCTGAAGTCAGATGCCCAACTGTCTGGTGTCCCTACTTTTAAAAATTTAGATCCAAGTGAGTTAAAATATAGTGTAATAATAATTTCAGGAATATAATTTAGTGATTCATCACTTACATATAACACACAGTACCCATCCCAACATGTCCTTGTTAATGTCCATCGTCCATTTAGTCCAACTCCCCACCCAACACCCCACCTGCAACCCTCAGTTTGTTCTCTGTATTTGAGAGTCTCCTATGGTTTGTCTCCCTCTGTTTTTTTTCTTATTTTTACTTCTCTTCCCCTATGTTCATCTGTTTGGTTTCTTAAATTCCACGTATGAGTGAAATCATAGGATATTTGTCTTTCTCTGACTGACACATTTCGCTTAGAATAATACACTCTAGTTCCATCCACATTGTTGCAAATGGTAAGATTTCATTCTTTTTGATCACCAATCATTACTCTATTTTTGTAAGAGAGCTTACTGCCTTTGAGAAATAGGCCTTTTCTTCAACATTCTTACTTTATACATACAAGTCTTCAAAACCTATTTTCAGCTAAAAATTTAAGTGCAAATAAAATAAATTCAATATGGACAAAACATAAAAATAATTTATATCACTAGGATGCTTCCTCATATGTAAAATGTGCTTTGAAACTGAAAAACATCCTCTCAGGCACCTCCCCATACCTCCCACCCACCCACTCCAGCTTTGCCCTCGTGTCTAAACATCTCCACTGGGATATTATTTAGCTCTTCCAACACAAAGTTCTTAATTTCTGGCCTGTCCCATCTATGTGAGAAGGATTGAACTTAATATGGTTTATAATTTTGCTTTATGCCAGGCCCTCTCAGCTTATCAGATTCTTTTACAATGGCCATCCTATTATACAGACTCCTTTCCATAAATGTCTTCTTACTGGTTGATGGGTCTATTACTATTATGAAAGCTCCCCTGAGCTAAGTTTATTACTATATTGTGTTCTTCCTTAAGCTATATATGCCTCCCTCCCAAGTCTATTTTCAAGGTAATTTCCTCTAACTTAAAGCAGAAATACTGTGACATATTGAGACAAACCAAGGAAATAGAATTTTGAAAGCCAAGGAAGTAGCTACATCTTATAACAAAACTGAAAAGTAATCACCATTGTCTACATTTAGACCACTACCACAAATCCAAAATGGGAGGGGCATTAATTTCAATAACAGTTTGCTGACAGAGTCTATGGTTCCTGGTCATGAACTATCTGTCCCATTTCTATATCAAAGGCCCAAGGGTTTTGTTTGCTGGGCCTTTTAAGGTAACATTAGAGCTGTATTCTGTACAAAAAGTAGCTCAACTCAGCTTGTGTTCTCCGAAAAAGTTAGCTCAACTCGGGTCAATTATTTCTTGCACTTGTAAAAGATAACCTGACTCTTATAAGTAGGCTTGCTTATGGAGAGACTTTGGAGAATCTCCCTTCTCAGCAGCACTAATGCAAAATAAAGGTTGGAAGTACAGACTGTGTATAACTTTTGCCTTAGGTCCTTTAGTCAAGATTAAGTGTTCACCCACCATAAAATAATGGTCTCCTTATAGTTTAACTTGCCAACTTCAAAGAAATAATACACCAGATCCCCTTACATATCATGATCTATTTACTCCTTCCTCTGCTTCCTCAACCAAAAAGGGCTCTACACTTCCTAACAAAATAACATCTATCTTAACAGTAATATAGAAATCAACTATAATTTTTTTTTATTTATTATGACCATTTACTCCCTTTGGTCTTCCCCCGGGACATGATTCTTCTTAACAATTTTATATTTCCACTGGAGAATGTAATTTTATTTTTAAAATTATTTTTATTTTTATGTTTATTTATTTAGTGACTTTGTTTTGAGAGAGAGAGAGAGAGTGAGTGTGTGTGTGTGCATGCGTGCAAGGTGGGGAGAGGGGCAGAGGGACAGAGAGAATCTTAAGCAGGCTCCATGCTCAGCATGGAGCCCACTGCATGGCTCAATCCCATGAGTCTGCAATCATGACCTGAACCAAAATCAAGAGTCAGATGCTCAACTGACCGAGCCATCCAGGTGCCCTGTTTTTACTTTTATTTTTATTTGAGGGAGGGAGGGAGAGAGAGAGAGAGAGAGAGAGAGAGAGAGAGAGAGAGAGAGAATCCTAAACAGGCTCCATGCTCAGTATGGAGTGTGCCACAGGACCCAATTCCACGACCATGGGATCATGATCTGAGCCGAAACCAAACTGGATGCTTAATCAACTGAGCCACCCAAGCACCCCGAGAATATGATTTTTAATAATATGAAATAATTTAAAAACAATTTTTAAACAATTTCTAACAATTTTACATTTCAATGGGGGAACTTAATTGGATTTAACTTTTTAACTTACTGTGTGTTCAATAATCTCTCAAAAAGCTTATGGGCACTCACTGGAATTCTGTTTCCTTTTTCCTCCTCCTCCTTTTTTGTCTTTTCTAAGATGCAGGATTTGGCAATGTGCAGAAGAAAAGACACACTAATTTGGCATAGGTTTGGGAGCCAGATAGACCTGGCTTTGTGATTTTGGTCTAAGTATTCAATTTTTTCTTCTGATCTAGTTATTCAGCATTACAGAGTTTGATCCTGGAAATGGATATCTTATGGAATGCCATGAAGATCAAAAGAGATGTGGAAAGTCTTGAGCCCAGTGCCTGATGGACTGATTACACAAGTAAAGTTTGATTGATTATAAAGTTTCTATGTTCCAAGTTCCCATGGGGTCTTGGAGTTGGGTACAAGTTCACAGAAACTACTGTTTCCCAATTTTCTGTGTTAATAAGAATTTCTTACGGTATTGGTTAAAAATAAAATTTCCCTAGTCTCATTCCAGACCCAATGAATCAGAAACTCCAAGTCTTGGGAATCAAGAAATTGTATTTTTTACAAACATTCCTTGTGATTCATATTGTCAGAGAAGTTATGGAAACACTGATATAGACTACCAGTGTCATGTTCTGTAATTACAAGCAAAATTTGAAATAAAATAACATTATTTTAGCAATTTAATTTTTTAATGTGTGGAGCTTCATTATGTTTTTAGTTAAATTACAGTTTAGTATTTTAACTGAAATTTACATCAAATATTTAAACTTCCAGTCCATCTGTCTTTTTCTCTGTAGGTTCCACAAAACAGTCAAACTTCATTCTCATTAGTGAATAAAGATGATACTGCTTTTGGCTTTAACTAATTTTAAGAACTTTGGTAATGTATAGCACTACATAAATATTTATAATATTATTAACTGTTATAATTATAATAATAATAACGGTCTACACTTATAAAACTTGACTTGTGAGGTTAACCAACTAGATGCATTTTAATATGCTTTTAGCAAATCTAAGCTTCTTAGAGGCAAAGCTTGAAATATTATGCATAAAGACAGCACAAACATTCCTTCTTGCTTGAACTTAAATTATTTTTTATTCTTTCTTTTTTTAGATGGGCCTTCAGCTAAATGCACATTTTAGGTTATGTTTTGAAATGCATTTTTAAGTATTTGGCATCCAGACATACATTCAATACTTCATTCAAAGATGACATTGTGGATGGTGATTATTCTCTCCCTGTGTTGTATGTGGCAGGGACCCAGAGGAGTGAGAAAATGAGGAGGAAAGGGTGGGAGAAAGGTTGGATAATCAATGTGACAGCAGTGGCTCTTTCCAAATGAATGACTATTCAACAAGGAACATTTACTGAGCTCCTACTAGGAGCCAGGTACCACCCTAATTCCTTAACACAGCTACTAACTGCTCTGTTGGTTCCCTGTTCTCAGTTTTGCCTCTGAGCCCTGTGATTAGCTACAGGCATGGCAATTGTTGGTAACCAGTTGACACTTTCTTGTTAAAATAAGTCAGACTGTTCTTGGTTACTTTATGCCACAGCAACCCCAGTGGTTGACACTTTATTTCAGAACTGTCTATAAGTCTTCTTTTTTGGGTCTATGCCTACCTCATATGAATGCAACATAAAAAATGTTGACAGTTTATCTTGGTCTCATCTACTGTTTAGTTTGAGATGACACTATCTAGAATCTAGATTATACTATCATGTATTTGTTTATAAGCTGCTTTCACATACTTCTTTAGTTGTTTCCTATTAAAATTATCTTTTTTCTTTAGCTAGTGCCTTTTTACATTTCTTTCCTATAACATAGTTCTTAGGATAAAACTATATATGTGGAAGGTCTTCAGTAAATATAAACAAACATACTGTTTCATTAGCTGTACTACAGGAGCTCGTTGATGACCATTGCATTTAACATACAGTAAGCTAGAATGACGAAAATTAATGTTTTTAATGTTTGTTTATTTTTGAGAGAGAGAGACAGAGTGTGAGTAGGGGAAGAGCAGAGAGAGAGAAGGAGACACAGAATCCAAAGCAGGCTCCAGGCTCTGACGTGTTAGCACATAGCCTGACGTGGGGCTTGAACCCACGAACTGTGAGATCATGACTGAGTCAGAGTCAGAGACTTAACCGACTGAGCCACCCAGGCAACCCCAAAATTTCTATAATTTAAGAAAATCTGACATGCAGTGCTTTTGGAAAATCTGAAATCCAGCCATATGAAAGTCACTAACAATGATCAATTATACTCCCAATAATTTGGATTAGGATATTATTTTCCTCATTCCAAGAAAATTAGAAAATAAAGAAACTATCCATAAGAGTTTGAAATAAAGAATTTCAGTTACATTTATTTTTATATCTTGTATATCAAGTACATCTATAAGAACTGTCATGAGTTTGTTTATATTGTCTTTGGAATTATTCTTTCTTTTTTGTTGTTCACATTTTGATATGTAGTCTTTCAAACTTGCTTTTCATGCATCTATTTTTTCCATAAAAATATGTGTATGCTTATTTTTTATTATAATAAGCATAATATTCCTTTTTTATAAAGATGCTCATTTTTGATTAGATGACTGATGAGGGCAAGGGATGGAGATGGGGGCAACATCCACAGAGAGACAACATTTAATTAGAAACTTAGAATTATTCTTCAGTTTCATAAATAAGATGTCTTTGCTTTAAATCTGTTTTAGGGTATAGATCATATCCTTTACATCATTGTTGGTCAGATTTTAGAATACTTCATAATTATCTGAAAGCTTTTTAAAAAAATGTACACCCTCTCCTCCTCCCCAGCCTCACCCTCAGAGATTCTAATTTAATAGGTAACCAGGCATTTGTCAGTTTTAACCAGAATTTAACTCCACTTCTCATTTTCATCTTAATCTCCTTTAGAGGAATCTCCCTTTGGAAGATTAGTCTGAAGAAGTGTCACCTGGCCTGGTGACACTCCATTATTTGGTGGCTCTACTTCAGAAATTTCAGTCTATAGCAGTAAGACAACACCAAAGTAAAACTGGAAATCGTTAGTGTCAGCATGACGACCACATTGTTCCTGTATTATTATTTCTGTTGTGGTTCCTCTAAAGCTTTCTCAGTTCCAATCTCTCTCTGGTCAATTCTGTGAATCCCTGATATCCTTTCAGTAAGTTCCCTTCTTTGTCTAAAGTAGCAAGAATTGGTTTCTGTTGCTTGCAGTGGGGAACTAAACTAATAAAGAAAATCTATACTACTGGGGTCCAGGAACTTACATTTTTAGCAAATTCTCCAGGTAATTCTGATGGAGGTGGGTCCTCAAAATACACTTTGAGAAACACTGTTCTATTTTTTTAGTATTCTACATAGCTCTTTGTATCATGGTATTCATGTGGAAGGTAGTCAATAAATGCATCCTAGATGAACAAATGGGTAAATGGATTAATAGATGATGGATTCTTTGTAAAGATGCCTGACCTCAGGTCTACTAGTGCTAAACTTTGGTCAAATAAATGTAGGTTGATTGGTGTTGTTCCCTGAAGTTTTCTTGTTAGGTATATGTGCTGATTTTACTTTGATGTAGTTGAAAACCATAAAGCAGTTTACAGAGAAGATAGTGAGCAGGAAGGCTGAAAAAATTCATCCTAGAATCTTACTAGTAATGAATAAATGAAATTTTATAAAGTATGCCCATGGTTTTTTGTTTGGTTTTGTTTTTCATTCTGGATGGTGGCATAGATCTTTGAAATCTTGTGTATTTTTTTCAATATTTTATATACTAAATAAAAATAATAAGCACATGAAGACAGGAAAACAGGTAATTAAAATCTCCTTTTCTTGCTTAAATAGGTTGAAAAGTATGCCAGTAGGTAACTGAATTTTTTTCATGAATCTGACCTTGATGGCAACTTCTTCAAAAGTTGGAGCAAAGGCCATGCTCTGAATGCATAGTTTGTAGGATGTTTCCATTCATGATTTCCTCAGTGTTCTAGGAAGTCCTAACAGGAATTAGTGAAAGATTTTTGCAAGCATTTTCTTTCATACAAGGATAGACCCTCTTATTACTCTTAGGTCCTCAAGAAATGTGAATAAGTATTTGTGCACCCCAAAGACCTTTACTTAGTTTCCATTAATATATCTTTGGGTCAATTTGGCCATAGTTCCTCTCTACTAATTTCCATGTTATTTTGAGAGAGTGTGAATTAGCAGGAAAGACACTGGGTTAAGAACTTGGACACAGAGTTTTGAGTCCTGGTGCCGCAATAATCTAACTGTAATTATGGATTTATTTGTCTGACTTCTTCCACTACTTGGACAAAGATCATGTTTTATTTGTCTTCCTATTCATAGCACCTGGCACATGGTTAGTGCTCAGCTAATGTTTACTTAATGAAGCTTGAATGAATTCCTAAACTTGGGCAGCTCACAGTTTTTCTGGATTTCAGATCTGTCATTTATAAAATAGACCGTTTGTTCTCTAACATGATTTCCAGGTTGGACATTCTGTGATTACATGATCTGTGTACACTGAAGCCAACCTCGATACACAGTCTCACTTGTCTGGGGGCATTGAGAAATGGCGCTGCATTACTTGCTTTGTTATAAGTGGCTTCTTAATCTCTGAGTCACTCTTACTGAAAATGGTTTCAAAGAGACTGCAGTGTTGCTGTATATTTAGTGAAGAACAAATTGGAGAGTTGCCCGTTCAATATTTACTTTTAGAGTTCGGCAGAGTGCTCTGCTCCATGAAGACTGTTGAGATATTTCATATAGCTTCTTAAAGACATCTTCCATCTCAAGTAGTTTGGTACTTATATGATTAGACTGATGTGGCTACATTTCAACAGATTTGTTGGTCAGCTAGCAAGAGTTCAAATGTCACATCTATCCATCCATAACATACTACAGCTTTTCTCTGCTCTTTTACAGTAGAGTGAATTCTGCTTGAAGAATCATAGAAATGTAAGGGCTGGAATCGTAGCATCAACATTATAGAAGATTAAAGTAGGAGGATCTAGGGTTTGTTGTAAGGGAACCTAGAGGCTGGCTGAGTAGGGTATAGTATGTATATTTGGAGGGAGGTCTAATTAGGCAGGACTCCGAGTTCTCTTCATCCCAGCTTCAACCATCTCAACTAAGAGCAACCCTGCTTTTGTTCATTATGCTGATCTTCCGATTAAGCCTATTTAAAAATGTTCTGCTGCTAAATAAAATTTTTACCTATCAGTCTAATCTGACTCATTATTTACAGATAAAGAAAGAGACTCAAGAGGATAAAAGATTTGTTCTTGAGAAAGGCCACTAGAAGATGTGGACTGGCTCTTAATTTTCAAAAAAGATTCAGGAAAAGAAATATCATAAGTAGAAGGTATAGGTGGAAAAATCTGTAGGAAGAAAATGCTTAATTTTTATAGTTTACAAAGTACTAATACATACATGTCATTTGATTTTCACAACACACTTGTGAGGCAAGCTTTACAGGTATTATTAATCCTAATTTACAGATGAGGAGACCAACACTGGGGAAGGTCAAGTGGCATGCACAGGGCCATAAGTGTGAGAGCCTGGCCCAGAACTCAAGTCTTCTGATCTTGAACTCAAAACTTTTTGTATTACACCACACTACAGACTGAAGAAAGACGCATGACAAATAAATGTGTCAACATTATCTTAGAGACAGGAATCAGTAGTGGGTAGAGGACTCACACATTCTGGTGCCTGAGGATATGATTTGGCAATTGTGTGCATTTCCCTAAAGTCATCCTATGCTGTCCTTGCTCACAGTCTGAATCATGCACATTGTTCCCAATGGGGGAACATTTGAGCATACTTTTCCATGTGCTATTTTAGCAACATCAATTTGCTAATTATGAAGACAAAATTATCTTATTAGATCATAAGGAAATATGCCTTTTGGTTTTGTCAAGCTTTTGTGCCTGCTGGCTAAAAATCTTTTGGTATTCTTGTGAGAATTTACTTAGCCAAATGTTTAATGTGCACCTAGGTAAGTTTTCTTTTGTGTTAAAGTCTAATTTTATCTTCGATTTCTTTTCTCTTCCCATCTTCTACTCTTTATTTCACAGTAATTATCCATTATTGAGAATGCAAAATACTTTTCAAGGATAAAAAGAAAACTTAAAAATAAATGAATTTAAGCCTTACAATATAGGACTCAATATATAATCATAGGTTGAAACATTTTAGAGATTAGATTATAAAAATGAAAGAAGATTTGAAATGAAACTAGGCTTTCTGGGAAAATAGCTGTGCAGTACTTTTCAATGTAATATATAAAACAGGTTGAGCTTTGAGCTTAGAAGTTACATTTGGCTAGTTTACCTTTCTTGGTACTCTAGGAAAAGGTTCTAGAGCCCTTAAAGGTATATAATTAATAAACTGTAAAGTGCTGGAGATTCATTTAAATCAATTTCATAGAACAAAATCCAGTGTATTAGGCCAACTTGGAGAATATAAGCATGTTATTTGAGAAATTGCTATCTATTCGTATGCTAGTATTAATTAACAAGTTCCATCTTCTTATAGAAGTTGTTTAGGTGTCTGGCTTCTATGGGGCAAATGGAAATAGGATAATATCTGGTACTGGGAGTAAAAAAAGAAGATCATGGAGAAGAAGTCATATCTTTCTCTTTACTTTGCCTATGAGAAAACAACATATGAGGACTTTAATAGAGCCTCTGTTGGGATTAGGTAGAGGTGAAAAAGACAGAAAGCTGCAAATAACAGTGGCTTAAATGAAATATAAATTCATTTCTCTCCTATGTAAGTGAAGTCTGGAAGTAAACAGTCCAGGGTTGGTAGGGCAGATTTATAATCATCAAGGACACAGACTCTCTTTTACTCTGCTGCTCTGTTACCCTCAGTATGTGGCTTCTAACCACATACCCTCAGTATTTGGCTTCCCTAGTGCCCCAAAATTACTGCTGGAACTTCAATTATCACATTTTTTTTTCAGCCCAAATGAAGAAGATAGATATGAAGAAGGCTGCATGATTTCCCTTTAAGAAGACATTGAAGGACAATCCAGCTAACATCTCACTGGTCAGAATTTAGTCACATGGACATACCCAACTGCTAGAGAAGGTTATTTGTTTTTGGTTTTCTTTGGGGGTAGCTATAAACCTAGCTAAGATCAAGTTTCCTTCACCAAGCAAGGATGAGGGAATGGATATTTGGCATTGTGTCTGACACAAGTCTCCTCTTTCTACCACTACTGCCAACCACTTGGGCTTAGGATGCATGAGTTTGCTTGAAATCCTCTTACTTCCCAATCTGGACTAAAGCATAAGTAAACAGGTGATGCTTCTGGTCTAGTAGAAGAGAAGTAAACTTGAGGGAGTTCATTTTTTCCCCTTACAATTTGCTGTGGAATGTATCTGAAGATGTTGTTCAGTATTAGATGTAGGTTGCTCCTTGTGGAACTTCAAAAGAATTGAAACTCAGGATAAAACTCTATAGCATCATCATTGTATCCCTAAATATACAAACCTAAGTTTAAATGTTATTGAAAATGGTAGGTGGGCCAAATGACCATATTCCAGACTAGTATGAACCCTGTGTGGCCCATGAGACTTTTCGGAGAAAAAAAGCCTCATGCAGTTCAAATCTAAACAAGGAAAACATCTTCAAACTTTCTGTAATTTATTTTCTAGTGAGGATGAAGGGAGTAATAGTGCCAGCCATATAAATTTGAATAAAATGAGTCCTCATTTCAAAAAGATTCATGGAAGAGTCAAAGTCAAGCTCTATATGCCATGGTTAAAAATGTCAAAACAAGATCTAAGGGTACAGAAATGACTAAACTTAAAAAAATATATTAATCATATAAAATTTTGTTATATGAACTAGAGGGAGTACTGTAGTTGTCTCAATGGGTCTATTTTACACTGTCAATTAACAAAATATAATGTTAACTTCTCTAGCCTGTTTTTGGCCCCAGATTAATCATTACTGGTTTGACAAGCATTTATTTACAGTGTTCAGGCATTGTGCTAAGAGCTAAATAAAACAACCTGTGTCCTCAAAGAGCTCAAAGTTTGGTGGTGGCAAGTTATTTATAATTTCCATTCTTACCAATAACATTATCACTGTACTCTATGATCTTAGAATTTAGAATTTGTGATTAAGAGACATGGTTGGTCCACCAAGAACAAACTGAAAAGAACTTAGGTTTAATACTCAGAAAACATCCATTTGAAGTTCAGCCCCTCACTTATTACTTGTTTCCTTGAGCAGATTACTTAACCTTTCTTAATTTCAGCTTCTTCCTTTAAAGAAGAAGAAACTAAAAATAATGCCTATCTCTGAGGATTGTTCTGAGGATTAAATGATAGAATGTAAATGTTGTGTTTGGCCATAAAAGGCAACCAAAAGCTGGTTGTTGTTGTTGTTACTATTATACTTTTTCCAAGAGTGAATTTGTTCTATACAATGCTTTGGAGCCTGCACATAACTGATACATATCTTTGTCTATCTTATATATGCTAGCCTACATAGCACACATTTAAGACTAATATGAGGTATTTTATTTTAGAATTTTTTTTTTTTTTAGAATTTTTTTTTTTTAAATGTTTTATTTATTTCTAGGAGAGAGAGAGAGACAGCGTGAGCAGGGGAGGGTCAGAGAGAGAGGGAGTCACAGACTGAAACAGGCTCCAGGCTCTGAGCTGGCAGTCAGCACAGAGCCCGACGCGGGGCTCGAACCCACGAACCGCGAGATCATGACCCGAGCGAAAGTCGGACGCTTAACCAACTACGCCACCCGGGCGCCCCAATATGAGGTATTTTATATTGCAAAATATCTTTATGTTTACTTTACATTAAAAAAATTTTTTTTGAGAGAGCAAGAAAGAAAGAGCACAAGTTGGGGAGGGGGAGAAAGGGAGAGAGAGAATCCAAAGCAGGCTCCATGCTGTCGAGCCCAAAGCAGGGCTGTATCTCATGAATCATGAGATAATGACCTGAGCTTAAATCACGAGTTGGATGCTCAATCAACTGAGCTACCCAGATGCCCCATTTTACATTTTTGATGGAAAATATATTCACTACATTTTCTCTCACACATATTTACTCACTTTACTCAGTGAGATGGCTGCTTTTTAAACATTGCAATTATCCTTCAAAATAATATCATTATTATCATCCTTATTTTACAGATGAGGAAACTGTAGATAGAAAGGTTAAGTAACTTGCCAAGGTTATACAATTAAATAGCAAAGTTGGTATATGAACCCAATCACTATGTCTCCAGAGACTGTGTTCTCACTATTATACCATATCATTACAAATAACTTAATTCTTTAACCCATGAATCCTATATGGGATTAGAAAGAACTTTCTGACCTTCAGTGATTGACTTTTGGCACTGTGATACAATCAACCCTGCCACCCAAACAAGGCGGCCCTGGCTTAGTCTCTGTGTTTTAGAAGGCCCCACATATCACAAACACAAAAAATAAATCTATTTAACAGCACATGGGTACCTCTGGCACTTGAGATCTGGTGCTCAGCACTGGCACATGTGTCCTTAAGCATCCACTTTCATGCTTACCAGCATTCAGTCCTAGGGAAATGCTTCTTTACTTCTCTTGTCCTATGTCCTTGAGTGAAAAGGCAACTGCGTCTAAATGCTGTGAGGTCTTGTGGATTGTACTGCCACCAAATCTGGAGATGAACACCAGTGATATGGGTGGATTTGAATAGGAGTACCTAGAGAGGAGAAAGGACTACCTTTTCATTTCCTTCCTCTCAGCATGAGTGCAAAAGATTTTTGCACAGTGCAGTATCATTTTCCATTGCATCCAGCATCTATTTAAAAAAAAATTAAGTTTATTTACTTATTTTGAGAGAGAGAGAGAAAGAATTCTAAGCAGGCTCCACAGTGGCACTGCAGAGCCCAATGTGGGGCTCAAACCCACAAAATATGAGATCATGACCTGAGCCAAAATCAAGAGTCAGATGCTTAACCACCACACCACCCAGGCACCCTTCTTGTTTTTCTTTACGTTTTGTGTTTCCAGAAGTACTCATGAATTAGTATATTATTTGTAATAATTAAACATGATTGCTGAGAAACATATGCAATATAAAACAATTCATATTACTCATGAATGTGTGTATATGTAGGCTAGACATAACATGCATGAAGCATGATATCAATTCTTCCCTCTGACTACCAGATGGTCAATAAAGAATAAAGAATAGTTTTATTTTTAATATATTTACATAGATGCAAATAAATTTTAAGTTTTTTCTATGATTTTGATTTTAAAAATTGATATTCAATAATTACAATTTATTTTTTCCTTTTCAATTTTGAGATAGAACTTTGAATTCTTTAGAGAAGTCATTTTTAAACATGTAAAATAATTGGGGCGCCTGGGTGGCTTAGTCGGTTAAGCGTCCGACTTTCGCTTAGGTCACGATCTCGCGGTTCATGGGTTCGAGCCCCGCGTCGGGCTCTGTGCTGACTGCCAGCTCAGAGCCTGGAGCCTGTTTGAGTCTGTGACTCCCTCTGTCTCTGACCCTCCCTTGCTCACAACTGTCTCTCTCTCTCTCTCTCCTAGAAATAAATAAAAACATTAAAAAAAAACATGTAAAATAATTATAATTTTATTCCAGTTTGAGATATAACTGACATATAACATTGTGCAAGTTTAACATACACAACATAATGATTTGATATATGTATATACAGTGAAATTATTACAATAAGTTTCGTTAACATCCATTACCTCACATTGTTACAAATTTATTTTTCTTGTGGTGAGAACTTTTAAGATGTACTCGCTTAGCAACTTTAAAATATACAATACAGTATTATTAACTATAGTCACCATGCTGTACCTAATATCCCCAGAACTTATACATCTTATAACTGGAAGTTTGTACTTTTGACCACCTTCACCCAAAAATAATTGTAATTTTTCTGTTTTTTATATTTATTTTTTAAAATGAAAAATATGCTCACAATTTGAATACTTTGAGTGTAATTACATTTGTTTTTTAACCTTTTAGATCATTAAGAATGAGAACATATTAAAGCCAAAATATAAACGGAAAATATAAAAGTGTAATTCTGGAAAGAAAAAAAATCTGTCAAAGTAGAAAGATAGGACATACTTTTTCTCCAAAAGTTTAAGAGCTTGATATGTAACTTTTACATATGTAGGTACATGATACAAGACCTCTGTGTATTCCACCTCTACAATTTTAGGGGCGGGACTTTTAGGCAAAGTTTATACAGAGTTGCCCAAGTAAGGTCTTTTTGGCCTAACTGGTATTTTAGCCTGTCTAAAATAACACAATTAGATCAGTAGCCTTACAAATAGGCTCACAAATTAAGAAACTGAGAAAGCAAATTAATACCAAAAATTGAATACATTTTAAAAATATAAGTAACTTTCAGAAGATTGCATGATGGATTCTGATGTTTTAAGAACTATATAATTTCTGTGAAGAAAATAGTCCATATGGAAAATGTACTATGTTCTAAAATAAAGAATGATTTCTGAGAGAGACAAAATGATCTTTAAGGAGGAAAAACATGTTAAATAGGTTTTTCTTGAAGAAGTGTTTCTATTAATTTGGTCAATCAGTAAATGTGTAGTGATTGTTCACATGTGCCCCAACATGGTTAGACAACGTTGAAAGGAGGGTGTTTACAATCTAAATGATGCATACTAGAACAATTAGAGAATAGATAATAAAAACTATGAACTGTGAGGTACAAGCAACTACTATAGATCATGAAAGTAGAGAACGATTGATGTGATCTTGAATCATTTGGCAGGGAGAGCTTCGTAGAGTGACACTGGAGTGAAGCCCATAATGTAATCCCTGGAATGTGTCTGCCTCATGACCCTGAGAATGAGGGTCTTCTTTTTTGTTTGTTTATTTATTATTTGTGGGGTGGGGTAGGGGCAGAGAGAGAAGGAGACAGAGGTTCCGAAGTGGGCTCTGCATTGACAGCAGACAGCCCATTGTGGGGCTCAAACTCACAAACCTTGAGATCGTGACTGGAGCCGAAGTTGGATGCTTAACTGATGGGATCACCCAGGCAAAACAAGAGTTAGGGTCTTAAGTTTTGTACCCCTGGTGCACCCCTAGTCCTGGTGATCTCACATCTGTCCTGGCCCTGGCCAAGCACATTCATTTCTTTTTCTTGAAGTCACTACGGAGAATGTGTAAGGAAGCAAAGAGAGGTCATAAGTGTTACTCTAGTGGATATCTCTGCACAGAGAGGCTAAGGGGAAAGATCCTCATCCTAGAAAAGGTCATAAAAGTAAAGTTTCTTGCAAGACCATACAGCCAGTGGAGGCTAGATCCCAGGACTCCTGATTCCTGTTCATAAAAAAGATGATATGCTGCAGCTTTGAGTAATCAAACCTGTCCACTAGAGCACTCAATTAACCAGGTCTTTTACTATCACTACTATCATCTTTTATTTTTAATTTATTTTTTATATTTATTTTTGAGGGAGAGGGAGAGAGAGAGACAGTGCCAGCAGGGGATGGGCAGAGAGAGGGAGACACAGAATCCGAAGCAGGCTCCAGACTGAGCTGTCACTGCAGAGCTGGATGTGGGGCTCGAACCCATGAACCAAGAAATCATGACCTGCACTGAAGTCAGATGCTTAACCTACTGAGCCACCCATGTGCCCCATTATTATTGTCATCTTATCATTATTTTGGCTTCATGACTCTTTCATCAGGTGACTTAAGTAAATTATATATTCAAGAGATATGTTCATATCCCCCAAGAGATATGTTCATATCCTGGAACCTGTGAATGTGACCTTATTCGGAAAAAAGCTCTTTGCAGATGTAATTATATTAAAAGATCTGGACATGCGGTCATCCTCAACTATATGAGTAGGTTCTAAATCCAGGATAAGTGTCCTTGTAAGAAACACACAAAGGAGAGACACATGGAAAACGGAAGGTCATATGAAAATGGAGGCAGAGAATGGAGTTAAGCGGTCACAAGGCAAGGGACACCTGGAGCTACCAGAAGCTGAAAGATGCAAGGGAGGATTCTCCCTTTGGAGCCTTTGGAGGGAAATCAACACTTTGATTTCAGACTTCAGGCCTCCAGAACTGTGAGAGAATAAACTCTTGCTTTAAGCCACAAGATTTGTGGTAATCTGTTAGAGCAGCCCTAGGAAAACAAACACAGAGTGCATATGTAATTTTAAAAAGGCCAATATAGTTATGTATTATCCCAGATTTTAGAGGCTTTAAAACAACATCTTGTGCAGTTTCTGTAGGTAAGGACTTTGGTCAGATTAGCTGAGTAGTTCTGGCTCAGGGTCTCTCCTGAGGCTGCAATCGAGATGTTGGTCAAGGCCTGGCTGTGGTGCCAGAGGATCTGCTTCCAAGATGGCCCTCTCACAAGGCTGACAAGTTAATGTAGGCTGGTGGCAGAAGGCCTAAGTTCTTTGCCACGTGGACCTCTCCACTGGACCGTTTGGGTGTTCTCATAACATGGTGTCTGACTTCTGTCAGCGTGAGAGAGTCAAGAGAGAGTAGTCTGTGAAGTCACACACCATAATTTCCCCAATATTGTACTGGTTACACAGGTCATTCCTATGCATTGTGAGAGGGGACTACACAATGGCACAAAAACCAGAAGATGAGGATCACAGACATTCATCTTGGAAGCGGGCTAGCACAGGTCACAAATTTTTCAGAGTATATAGGGAGCAAAAATATTTTTTACACAGTCACCTGAACTATCTGTACTGGAGTCATAAGGCTAAACTATATAAAATGCTCTTTGCAGTGATGAACTTGAATTACTGTAAGTTACTCAAATATTCAGTTCACTTTCATATTTTAGGCTAAAATATATGAAATTTGCTGCTTTTGTGGGTAAATATCCAATAGCAGTGATTTTATGTTTTCAACCTACAACTTATAAAGGCGGAACTATAATGTAAAATGCCTTAGATGGATTTTTAAGTAATTATAAATATAAAAACACTTTTCTTTCATATCATTAGTTAATCATAAGATTCAATAAACTAGAATATTCTTCAGCCACTCTGGTAATTTGAAATGCTTCAACAGCTTTGACGTTCCCATAAAGTTTTTGAGAACCAAAGGATCTAGGAGGGCAATGCATCAGTGTGATTTTATGAAAGTAATTTAACATCCTTGGGACCAATTTTCCTCATCCATAAATGAAAGAATTTGATTAGATGACATCTAAGCAGATTTACTGTGCAAAAAAAAATTTTTTTAAGTGTTTATTTTTGGGAGAGAGAGAATCAGAGTGTGAGCCGGGGAGGGGCAGACAGGGAGGGAGACAGAATCTGAAGCAGGCTCCGGGCTATGAGCTGTCAGCACAGAGCACCATGGAGGGGTCAAACCCACAAACTGCGAGATCATGACCTGAACCAAAGTCGGACGCTTAACCAACTGAGACACCCAGGCGCCCCTGTACAAATATTTTCAACGTCTTCATATGTTATGTGTGAGCTGCGAGCAGTTTCTTTCTGAAACTCACTGTAAGAAGAACTGCATATTTAAATGAGTTGTGAAAAAAAATCTTTAACCAAATATGTTTATTCACTGGCATATAGTATTTATAGTTAAACTCAAGGTCCATAATGTTTCTAAGTAGTCCAGAGAGTCTTCCTTCTCCTTTGTTCTCTAGAAAGCATAGACTGCCCTTCAGTAAATCAATTTTCTTAATTTGACTTGCTATATTTGACAACATTTTTTGGGTTCACATATTTTTTCTTGTGCCAAGTACTGCATTTTTCATTTCCCACAGAATCAGGACAAACTGTACATCCCCTGCTGTGTCCAGGGCAGATCTGGCTAAATGTCAACTATGTTAATTGGTATAGAGAAAACAGCAGCCCTATTTTTATCTGATTAAAAATCCCCACAAACATTCTCCTCTAAAGTAAAGCTATGTCAGTACAAAGTGATTTAATTATAATATAAAGTTTGGCAGATGTGTCCCTCCTGCCTTCGTTTTACTGTAGCATGCAGAAATGCAACCGTCTCCTGGAATCTTTCAGTATCTAAAATTTTAATCCTACTTTTGGAGATTTAGAGTTTGGTACTGAAAATTTTTTCTGGACTGCCTATTGGAATAAAATATCTTTGCTTTAAAATGACATTTTTAAAGAGAAGATTTATAGACCCATCTATAGAACCTTATTTAAAAGGTAGTTTGAAATATTTTAATTTTGAAAAGTCTCCATGTTAACAATTGCCCCAGGATGAGCAGATTATGTAATATAATTGCTTTAGTTAATTGGGGTGTGGGAGGTGTGGGTGAAAAAGAATAAAAGGTAATGAACTTTGATAAATTTATATGAGCAATAACAAGGTACCTGTGAAAACTTAATTTTATCAGAGAGTGACTATATCTTCAGTGCTCCTTTAAAATTGTATGCTGCCTTTTTAATGTTGGAATTCCGCAGGTTTCATTCCTGGGAGTGCTCTTCCAGGCTAACTTCATATACTCCATGATTTGCCAACTACTTGTACACTCATATCATTTGGAGCTGTACCTCTAGCTTTCTGAAGCCATATTAATATTCTTTGGTATACTGGACAGCTCCATTTGGGTGTATTATGAGCACCCAAAGTCAGTATATCCAGTCTTCTGATTTCTTGTCCCATATCACCACTCCAATGTAGCAAGTAGAATGCTAAGCAAACTGAGAAGTCAACTCTTCTTAAATCTGTCAAAAAGTGAGGTCACAGGGCAAATCACTGTTCCTCCCCAGGCTGGAGAGACAGACAGGTGAGAATCACAACTGACAAAAGCAGAACCTACAAGCAGAAACCACAACTGGGACCATCCCAGGGTGGGGAAAACTAAACAGTAATTGACAAATTGTTGGAGGCTCAGTATAGACAGGTACGGGGGAGGTTCCCACACTTTTGTTAGCTCTGATGGGAGCTCTACCATGCTCTCTCAGTAAATACCAGAGAAAATTCCTCTAGTGTTTACAGCAGGAGGAGGGGAAAGGAACCATTTCAATATATGCCAGAGTATTCTGTTCTTAACAAGGCCTACCTTCAGTAAAAACTATTTTTACCAGAGTCTAATCTGCTGCAGTTTTATCAGAGGCTAAACTACCTGGGGGAAAAAATAGACAACTCTAGTCCCCTTTGTCGACCCTGTCCCATCTAAGCAAAAACCAAAAAACAAAAAACAACTCAGAAGCAACCTACTGAATGGGAAAAGAAATTTGCAAATGATATATCTGATAAGGGATTAAAATCTAATATATGAAGAATGTATACAACTCAACACCAAAAAACCTCCAAATAATCTGGTTAAAAAATGGGCAGAGGACCTGAATAGACATTTTTCCAAAGAAGATATACAGATGGCCAACAGATACATGAAAAGATGCTTCTCATCACTAATCATCAGGGAAATGCAAATCAAAACCACAAGATATCACCGTGCACCAGTGAGAATTTCTAGTATCAAAAAGACAAGAATAACACGTGAGGATGTAGAGAAAAAGGAATCCTCTTACACTGTTGGTGGGAATGTAAACTGGTGCAGCCACCAGGAAAAACAGTATAAGGGTTCCTCAAAAAATTAAAACTAGAAGTACCACACGGTCCAGTAATTTCACTACTGGGAATTTACCCAAAGAAAATGAAAACATTAATTTGAAAAGATATATGCACTCCTATGTTTATTGCAGCATCATTTACAATAGCCAAAATGTAGAAGCAACCCAAGTGTACATCAATAGATGAAAAAGATGTGATATATATATTTCTATACATATATATGTACACAATAGAGTATTACTTCTGGCATAAAAAAGAATGAGATTTTTGCCATTTGTGATGACATGGATAGACCTAGTGGGTATATTGCTAAGTGAGGTAAGTCAGACAGAGAAAGACAAATGCCATATGACTTTACTTATATGTGGGATCTAAAAAGTAAAACAAATGAACAAATAAAAGAAGAAAGAGATCCATAAATAAAGAGAACAAACTGGTCAGGAGTGTAGGGGGATACATACAATGGATGAGGGAGAGTGAGAAGTTCTGGATTTCTAATAATGGAATGTGTAAGTCATGAGGATAAAAGGTACTGCATAGGGAATATAGTTGATGGTAATGTAATAGTATTGTATGGTGACAGATGGTAGCTATACTGGTGAGCACAGCATGATATATAGAGCTGTAGCATCACTATGTTGTGCAAATAGTATATGGTAACAAATGTAAAATCATGTATCAACTACTATTCAGTAAAAAACAAAAACAAAAACTGAGAAGCACTGGTAAAGCTCACAGTCCATGGTCACAGGTTCACCCAAAGACTGAGACCTAAACATAGTACTATTGAAAACCCTGTATATCATAAAAATCTGGATTTGTTAAAGTTGCTCATAAGGGGAAGAATCACAAAAATATAGTCTCAATAATGTCTCAAAAGGGGGTAGTTAGGTAAAGATACAGGATTTGAGAGGGGATTGGTATTAATTATAGGGTGCCTTTATAGTAGGTATTATTAGCTTCAGCAGGGATTGGTTAGAATTTGTAAACTAAGTGAATTGCTAGAACATTTCAGTCTGCTCAGAGTTACAGTCAAATCAGTTTGTGGTCTTGTAACAGAGGAGTCTAAACAAGTTGGTGTTAAAACAGTAAGAGCTTGAACTGTCTGTGTTGCATATCAATAGTACGGTTGATTGTTTTAGTTTTTGCTTCATTTCTCATTCCCTGTTCTCTTAATCATTCTTTAGCCTGAATTGGAAGAAAGACCATTATTTTTCAGAGTGTGATCAATTCAGATCTGTACTATTTATTATTAAAAATTTTTTTTTATGTTTTATTTATTTATGAGAGAGAGAGAGAGACAGCATGCGCAGGGGAGGGTCAGAGAGAGAGGGAGATATAGAATCTGAAACAGGCTCCAGGCTCTGAGCTAGTTGTCAGCACAGAGCCCAACGTGGGGCTTGAACCCACAAACTGTGAGATCATGACCTGAGCAGAAGTTGGATGCTCAACCGACTGAGCCACCCAGGCACCTCTGCACTGCTATTTGTAGTAATGTATTGAGTTTTTCATGGTAGTCATATTAACCTCTGTAAGTATCAGGCCTTCTTGTTCTTTTTGTTGGATGATCATTTGTAAATCAAGTAATGTAGCAGTAGCTGTGCAGCAGCATTTAAGACTCTGAAGATCACTGGGGTGCCTGAGTGGCTCAGTCGTTTAAGCATCCAACTTCGGCTCAGGTCATGATTTCATGGTTTGTGGGTTCAAGCCCCGCATCAGGTTCTATGCTGGCAGCTCAGAGCTCAGAGCCTGGAGCCTGTTTTGGATTCTGTGTCTCCCTCTCCCTCTGCCCATTCCCCACTCATGCTCTGTATCTTTCTGTCTCAAAAATAAATAAACTATAAAAAATAAATAAAAGACTCTGAAGATCACATATCTGGTAATTGCAATGGAGACAGACACTAAGATAAAAATGATTGGAGTTTACAAGACATTTCAAAGCTACATTCCTAGTTTTTAAAAATTGGACAAGTACAGTATTGTTATATCCCTATATTGTTACACCTGAAACTAATATAACACTGCATGTTAACTATACTAAAAAAAAAAAAACAAAAAAAAAAACTGGACATGCAACAGAATCTTCCTTATATAATTAAGTTTCTTTTTCCTTTAATTTGGGTCGGGTTTGTTCAACCTTACCAGTGAACAAAGAATTAATCCTATAACTGGTAATTTTCAAGGGTACAGGTCTTGGGAATACTATGTATTTACTAAAGAAAAAAGGTGTCCAAAATAATTTAGGACTTTAATCCAAAGAGGGGGAAGAAAATAGCCAAGAGGATAAAGACAAAAAGCCAAGGGAATATGCATATGAAGAACATGGCAATCAGTGGAGTCTTGTTCTAATGATCTTGGTGGGAAACACTATTTCATGCAGTCAATAGCTTGTTCCAAGGATCTAGGGCTAGCTGTCCATTCTCATGGGACATCTACCTCTAGATATCACCTAAGAGTCCTCAATATGTTCCTCATGATCTGGTCATATCTCTGAGATCATGTCCTAATTCTCTTTTCTTTCTTCACTCTTTCTTTGGCTACACTGGCTGTGCTGTTCTGCAAACAAGTTAATGTTGTTCTTGCCTGAGACCCATTGTACTTATTGTTCTTTTCTGCAAAATGATTTTCCCCAATATTTGCATTGCTGACTCCCATAATCCATTCAAGTCACATGTCATCTCCTTAGAAAGGCTTTCCCTTCATCTAAAGTTCTCTGTCATTCTTGATTCTTTTACCCTGCTTAATTTTTCTTCATATTTATCTGTTGGTTATGTGCCATTCTTGAATGTATGCACCATTCAAGAAGGGAGAATACTTTTCTCTTTGCTTCACTGATGTGTTTTCAGGACTTAGCACACTATCTGGCATATATAGGTGTTCAATAAGTACTTGCTGACCAAATGAATAAATAAAAACCTCACACATACCATGTTTCGGGCAGATAAAACTATTTGCTGCTTCTTTTGGATATGCGGTTTTCCTCTGTCTACAGTAACTTCTCCCTGATTCTCACAATTCATTTTTCAAAAATTATTCACCTAAAGTAATCTCTACACCCAATGTGGGGTTGGAACTCATGATTCTGAGATCAAAAGTCGAATGCTCCTCCGTCTAAGGCAGCCTGGTGCCCCATGGTTCACTCACAATTCCTAATCATCCTTCAAGACTCAGCATATGTGTCACTGCCCCTGAGAAACCTTCACTGATCCCTCCAGGAAGAACTAGGTACCCTTTTTCTCTATTCTTACAGTACTCTATGCATATCTCTATCACATTACTTAATACATTCTGCTAATATTTTGTCTAATTGATCTCTGTATCCTGGGAATCTAGTAGAATGCTTTGCCCATAGGGAATTCTGAATAAAGGTTTGTTGATTGATTTTATTTATTGAGTGACAACCGTGTGTCAAACATTATATTAGTTTTTTATGTACATTATTTTAATCCTGGTAAGAAATCTATAAAATATGTATTATTATCCTTATTTTATATATGAGGAAACTAAATAATTTGTCAAGATGAACCGAAGTGTGTCTGACTCCATTACTCCAGTACTTCCCCCATTGAGTCAAATGAATTAATAAATCTCCTTCATGTTATTGATATATATCAGACAAAATTCAATATCCTAATTTTAATATTAACATTTGGGGCACCTGGGTACCTCAGTCGGTTAAGTGACCTTGATTTCGGCTCAGGTCATGATCTTGTGGTTCATGAGTTTAAACACCTAATGCGGGGGCGCCTGGGTGGCTTAGTCGGTTAAGCGCCCGACTTTCGCTTAGGTCATGATCTCGCTGTTCGTGGGTTCGAGCCCCGCGTCGGGCTCTGTGCTGACTGCCAGCTCAGAGCCTGGAGCCTGTTTCAGAGTCTGTATCTCCCTCTCTCTCTGACCCTCCCCTGCTCACGCTGTCTCTCTCTCTCTCTCCTAGAAATAAATAAAAAATTAAAAAAAAAAAATTTAAACACCTGATGCGCTCCATACTAACAGTGTACAGCCTGCTTGGGATTCTTTCTCTCTCTTCTCTCTGCCCTCCCCATCCGCCACCCCTGCTCGCAAAATAAATAACATTAAAACCCTTATTTTAGTTCAGTGTTGCATGCTCTAATATATTTGTACTTGATTTAGCCTCTTTAGATTACAGAGAATGGGCCTCAGGTATCTTAACAGCTCAGGTATCGTATTTTTATTCTGTTTCTTAATTAGAGAGGTTTTGATAATGATTCACGGTCAAGGTGTGATTAATCTTCCTTTTAAAGGGAAGAATGGTACTTAAAAATTAATCTACACATCATTTTTCAACAGGCATATAACGTCCAAATACACTGTAAGTCATATTGAAATTATAAAATAATATACCTAAAGGAAAGTAAAGCGTGGGAGGAATGAGTTAAAGAAAGTAAGAGGGGCACCTGGGTGGCTCAGTCAGTTAAGTGTCTTGACTTTGGCATAGGTCATGATCTCGCATTTCCTGAGTTCAAGTCCTGTGTCAGGCTGCGCTGACAGCTCAGAGCCTGGAGCTTGTTTCAGATTCTGTGTATCCCTCTCTGCCCCTCCCCCACTCACACGCATACACACACACACATACTCTCTCTAAAGTAAACATTGAAAAAAAAACTAAAAGAACCTCATATATATGAGAGAACTTGGTGGTCACCCTGATATTACTGTCTTTTCAGCATGCTAGGTGAAGCAGTATACATTAAAGGCCATATGAACCTTTTATGAAATTTTTAGAAGTACATGAAATAGTATAATGAGAAACTTGGGCAGTAACAGCTCAAACTCTATAAAGAGAGACCTCAGATCTAATCCTAGTTCCTCCACCTAATAGCTAAGCAAATTGAAGCAAGTTATTTAACTTTTCCTATGCCTCCATCTCTTCACCAGTGAAATGGAGAGAAAAGTATATTAGGCAGAGTAATTATTGTAAAACAGAGCATCATAATTTTGGAGGCATAACTTAATAAAACAAGTAAAATCTGACACAGGTGTTCCTCACCATGTTGTTCTCCTGGAGGTCATTTCTCTTAAGGATTAATTTGGGGCCCCAGGCTTCTCATGTTTTGTGGTTTTAACCTCCCCTGAATTTTTTTTTTAAATATTTTATTTATTTTTGAGAGAGAGAGACAGCATGAGCAGGGGAGGGTCAGAAAGAGAGGGAGACACCGAATCTGAAGCAGGCTCCAGGCTCTGAGCTAGCTGTCAGCACAGAGCCCGATGCGGGGCTGGAACCCACGAACCGTGAGATCATGACCTGAGCTGAAGTCAGACGCTTAACCGACTGAGCCACCAAGGCACCCTGACCTCCTCTGAATTTTTAAAAAAGTTTTATTTATTTATTTTGAGAGAGAGTGTGCAAACAGGGTATAGGCAAAGAGAGAGGAGCAAGAGAGAATCCCAAGCACGCTCCATGCTGTCAGTGCAGAGCCCAATGCAGGGCTGGATCTCACATCCCAAATTATGAGATTGTGACCTGAGTTGAAATCAAGAGTTGGACACTTAACCAACTGAGACATTCAAGTATAAAGCCCCTCCTCTAAATTTTTTGAAGTTTTCATTTCCTGATAAGTGCAGAAAGAAAGAGTATATGGAGCATGTGCAGGATGTTCTAGAGATTTTGTGGGCCAAACCTTAAATGGCTTTCATAATTTCTGTTCACATTCCACTGGACAGAAAACAGTCACATGATTCCAACTAATTACAAAGGAGTCTGGGAAATACAATGTGTGTGCTCAGGAGAAAAGGAAACAGACTTTGGTGAACACAAAGCTGTCTCTGCCACTTAAGGTCATGAAATTGCTTCAGGGTTCAACTGAGACAATGCATGTAATGTGCTTAGCACGTAGTAAGTAACCAACAAAGTTACGTTTACCATTATTATCACAAGTATGTATGCTGAGAGCCTGAATAAGGGTGCCACAGTTGGAAGTGGAGTACTTGCATGGAAGTTTTAGCAAGAGAATTCACATACACTCAAAGACAATGCCTTACCTTTTAAAGATTATGGTCTTTAATTCATTTGGCAGCATCAGGAAGTATAAACATAGAAAGGTGAGGAAGAAAGGGGCTGTTAAGGTGTTCATATTGGCTTAACTTACAGAATGTCAAAAGATTATAAATTAGATAACCCTAAGGTCCAAGAAGAGTGGGAATAGGGTAAACTGGTAGACTCTGGCATTGGGAATGAGCTTAAGTCAAGTACTAAGAGGTAAAAATTCTGGTTAATTAATCCTCTCTTCCAAATTCTTTTTGTTACTATCTTACTTTGAAGTTTAGACATCCTCAAGATTTTTCAGGTCTGGTTTTCTTCACCTGATTTATTTTCTCCTCTATGGCCACTGAAAATATGTAAGACTCTAGGAACAGAGACCATGTTTGTTTCATACACTATTATGTCTTAATACGTAGCAATACTTAGCATAGAGTACACAGGCAAGGAGAATTTGTTGAATAAATTTAATCTATATGAGTAGTTGCTTCAAGTCTCGGTGAACAGATCTAGATAAATTAACAGAAAGATGAGTTTTTAAATCTTGCTTCTTTCTGCTACTTTAGTATCTATGGGATTTTGGAACTTCTAAGACTTATCTTTTTTTTTTTTAAGCAATAGAGAAAAATTATATTAGCCCTTAACTTCTAAAGCTTGTTATTTTCCCCTTGTATTAAATGGTACAATCCTTTTTAGAGTTATAGTAATGAGAGATGAAAAATTTATAAGTGTTACAAACACATAAAAGGCATACTTTTTAACTTGAGAGCCTAGGAAATATCACGTGCTCTTCAAATTTTTTCTTACTTCTGTTTTTATTTTGTTCATTTGTAATTAAAACACATAGGCCTTCAAGTTGATGATCAAAGTTAAGAGGTTATTAATTCCCGGGGCGCCTGGGTGGCTTAGTCGGTTAAGCGTCCGACTTTCGCTTAGGTCATGATCTCGCGGTTCGTGGGTTCGAGCCCCGCGTCGGGCTCTGTGCTGACTGCCAGCTCAGAGCCTGGAGCCTATTTCAGAGTCTGTATCTCCCTCTCTCTCTGACCCTCCCCTGCTCACGCTGTCTCTCTCTCTCTCCTAGAAATAAATAAAAATATTAAAAAAAAAAAGAATAAGAGGTTATTAATTCCCAAGTGACTGATGAGCTCACTGTTAGAACAGTATTCAGCACCTAGAACAGTGCCTGACACATAGTGGATGTTCAATACTTATATTTTTGTGATTGAATTAATATGCTACTAAAACAAGGATGGTCCTCCAAGTGGATAATTATGGAATGGACATTATATAAGTGTGAAAAAGTAGGCGGGTTTTATCAAATGAGAAGTTTGGAGTGGTGTTTCCAAATGGGTGACTTCAAATGTTTTCATTCATTCATTCATTCAAGCAGCAATCTACTGTGTGTCTATTTTGCATCAGCCATAATATAAGTAAGAAGATATTTCTGTCCCTCATGCTAGCACAATAAAACAATTACAAAAATAATTAGTAGGAGAATGTATAAGACACTACATGAGTAACAGCAGGAAACCACTGACAACTTAAATGGGTGTGAAAAGGCATGGCATACCCAGGTACAGCCAGTCATATGATACTGGCTAGCGTGCATGTGGGGACTGGGGAAGGATGAGACTTAACAAACCATAGTTAGGTAGGGGCTAGATCATGATGGGCTTTGTACACCAAGTTGAGAGTCCTAAGTTTTATCCTCTGGAGTAGTGCTTGAGGGTACTACTAAAGGGTTTTAATGCAAAGAAAAGATAAATACATTTTAGGTTCAGAAAGATCTGGATTGGAGAGTTGAGGTATGAGAGACAGAAATCAGCTAAGAAGTTATTAGGACAGTCTACATGGGGACGTGATAATAAATCCTAAAGGCTAGAACTAAGGCAGTAGAAGTAATGTTGGAGAGCAAATGGGTTTGAAGGATACAATTAGATTAGGCTAGATAAGAGAAGTAAGAGAAGGAGAGCTAAGAATGAGTCATAGTTTTCTGACCTGGATTTCTAAGCAGGTGGTAAGGCCATTCTTAGAAATAAGAAACAAAGAAGAAGATCCATACGGATTAAGGATGTCTAATGGGCAAGAACAAGAGAAGTCATTAAAAAAAATTTTTTTTAATGTTTATATATTCTTGAGAGAGAAAGAGAGGGACAGAGACAGAGCACAAGCAGGGGACGGGCAGAGATACAGAATCTGAAGCAGGCTCCAGCCTCTGAGCTGTCAGCACAGAGCCCAACGCGGGGCTCGAACCCATGGACGGCAAGATGATGACCTGAGCTGAAGTCAGACAGCTAACTGAGCCACCCAGGCAACCCAAGAGAAGTCATTTTTGGCCATAGAGAGTTTGAAGTGCCTGTGGTACTTCATGTAAAGATATTTCTTGAACAGATTAAGAAAAGTAGAACACACAGAAGACTTAAGCATATAAGACAGGGCAGGCAGGTAGGTAATTCCTATCCTTAGAATACTTTCCAATCATCTTCTAAATTTCTTCATCTTTCTGTTCACCATTGCACATAAACTTCTATAATGATGACTGATTACTTAAAAATTTGTAAAAATGTGTCCTTGAAAAAAAGTACAGTGTTATTTGTAACAGAAGCTAGTTTATTCATAAGGTGAACACGACCACAATTTGAATAAAAGTGGTTTGTAGGAACCTTTTTGGTAAAATAACAGTGAAATATTATCGTATAATGGTCATTCATAGTAGTGCAAAACATACAAACTTCTTGTTGTATACTTAGGAGTAATTTCTAAATTTTTCGTAAGGTTGAAATATTTAGCTATCAACACTGAAATGCCATGCTCATGTTGACTTACTTCAGCAGTGGGTTTACTAGTGCAGAGGCTCCAGTCAACTGGTAGTTCACGCGGTGGAACCCAGAGAAGAGTAGCAAGGGTGGCAGACATGTCTTGAGAAGTGGGTAACTGTACTGCACTATGGACATGGGGCAGCAAACTGGGCACCAAACCGCAGAAGGACTGGAGATGCACTGAAGGAAATTTGAGGCTGGCTTGACAAAGATGAAGCCTGCTGGTTTACGACTATACGTTCTTGGCAAAGCACAGTGCTGCAGAATTTCACCAGCCATAGTGGAAAAAAGGGGGAAATGGAATGGGAGGAGACCACAAAATCTGTGATATGACACATAAAATGTTAACTATTAGCTTTGCATCTTCTAAGAGTCACCAGATTGAAGCACAAATTTTGTATTTGGCTGGCAGATGGTGTACACAGACTTTTGGAGTATGGTAGCATTTCATCTGAAACTAGCAAGACTACGTAGGACTATCACAGTAATGTAACATTCATAGATTTTAAAATTTATCACTAAACCTGAGTTAAATGCAGGGCTCTAACTCTTTTTTGAGAGAGAGCGAGAGCATGTGAGCGCTAGAAAGGGGCAGAGAGAGAGAGGAGAGTGAATCTTAAGCAGGCTCTACTACCAGCACAGAGCACCACTAGGGCTCCATCTCACAACCCTGAGTTCATGACCTGGGCCAAAATCAAGAGTCAGAGACTTAACTAACCAAGCCACCCAGGTGCCCCCTCTAGTTACATTTTTAAGGCTTTCTTAAAGATACAAATCTCATGGAACAGATTCACAGGATAGAGTAATTCCTCTAAAATGATCACAGGTCAGTGTCCAGGTCTCCTTTCCCTGAAAATCTCGTTTACCCTAGAGAAAAAAGGCCAAAGGGAAGAAAGACTAAACCAGAGGAGATGGCGGTAGTGATGTCTCAATTCTTTGAATGGGACTTCTCCATTTACCAGCCCTGTCACTTCCTTCTATGGTCTGGATCTTTAATTACCACAGGAGTCAGCCTTGTAGGGTCAAGCTAATCTCTGTTGACATCATCGTACTACTTCCCTTTTCAAATTCCAGTGAAACTATGTGTTTCCTGTCCTATTTGACACCCTACAAAAAGAACACGGGTTGGCTGGTATCTAAATTTAGTCCGTCAGCAACGTGCCTGACTTTTAAGGGGAGAGATAAACAGAAACAGGTGACAATTACAAGCTTTTCAAACAAAATGAGAAAAAAATCCCAACCCTTCTAGGGTAAGCAGGGAGAGCTTCAACAGTTCCACAGTAGGGAGAGGCCTGCCTGCAGGTTAAGAAAATGGGCCAACGGAAGCGTTTTCCTTTTCCTTAAAACTAGTAGGACGGCTTTCGGGTAGTCCCTCAGCACAATCCTGATTCAGCTAGTTAAGTCCGGGGAGCGGGAGGCTTGAGAGCCCCTTCTCCAAGCGGAGCGGTGAAGGCAGCCGCACCTCCTCTTTGTCAAGATGTTGGTTTCAACCACAGGCACTAGGAGACCCTGGGGGTGGGAGAGGGGAGAAGCGGACGCCACTCCTTGGCGCGCCCCTAGCGGGCCGGACTTGCGACCCCTTTCCCGCCCCTCCCCCGCCCCACCTACCCTCTGTGACCCCCGCGTCCCGCCTCGGGCGACCTGTTGGCAAGAAGCGTCACGTGACGCGGCTGGGCGCACTGCCCCGAGGCAGGCCTCCTGTTGCGCCCGCCAGGCGGGTTCCATCACGTAACGCGCGGGCGCCGCCCCGCTCTTCCCTCGCGGAGCGAGGGAGGACGGGCGTCGAAAAGGAAAGGAAAGGGAAAAGGGGCGGGAGAAGGAAAAGGAGGGGCGGCGCCCAAGTCACGTGACCCGGGACAGCCCGGAAAGCTCCGAGGAGGAGCCTGGCGCCGCCATTTTCCTGCAGCTGCCTGTCCCTCTTGCCCTGCCCGGCTCCAGCTGACCAGGGAAGGGGTGGGCTGAGCTGAGGCGGGGGCAGGGGAGTGCCGGACACTGTGCCTGACCCCGCGGGTGACACGAGCCGGTTCTTTCCCGGCTAGGTGGCAGCGCGCGGCCCTGAGCCCCGCCCCAGGCCGGCAGGCGGAGAAGGAGCCGGTGGGGGTAGGGGGTGCGGTGGGGGGTGGGGGTCCTCCGGCGCTTGGGGGTCCCAGTCCCCGCCGGCTGCCGAGCGGGAGGGGTGGCGGAGGAGCCGCAGAGATGTCCGGCCAGAGCTTGACGGACCGAATCACCGCCGCCCAGCACAGTGTCACCGGCTCCGCCGTATCCAAGACAGTATGCAAGGCCACGACCCACGAGATCATGGGGCCCAAGAAAAAGCACCTGGACTGTGAGTGAAGCCGACCGCGGCCCATGTCCCCGCGTCTGGCGTTCTTCTCTTCTCTTTTCTTACCCCCTTCGGCCGTCTTTCCTTCCCTGCGTCTTGTCTGGCACGTCGGGTCCTGTGTTGGTCCGAGGTGTGTTTTTGCTTCCATCACACCTGCCTTCGCGGATTCCGTTCCGGGTCTAAAAATCCCTGATAAGCCACTCCCCCCCCCCACCCCCATCCCGGATTCCTAGGGGACCCTCGCTCCCAGCCGGTGCGCAACGATAGCCCATCACACCCGACCAACTTGCCTCTGCACCTAGCTTCTCACCTCCCTGCCACCTCTGTCTGCTGCAGCGTTCTGCTTTCCTCCCACCCGTCCCGTGCTTCCTAGTCGCCCTCTCCTGAGCGTCTCTCCGCTTGCTCCCGGTCGGTCTCACTGCCCCATTGTTTCCCCATTAGCTTTCGGGTTCCGTAGACGCCCGGTTCCGTGGACCTACATCCCTATTTCTCCGCAGTCCTGAAGGCGACCTCCCTTGAAGTGATTTCCACTTCCTTTGCTCCACTAGCTTCTGTCCCTTCCCTTCTCAGGTTTCTCTTCCAGCTTTTCTCTCCCGTTTGGGTTACATTTCTTTGCTTCTGTAGCTTCAGTTAGGTTCCTTCGTCTCGTTTTATGTTAGATATATGATACTCAGTACCCGACTTTTATCCCAAATTACTTTCTTCGTGGGAGTGAAAGTAAAGGGATTACGTTTGGTGTAGGGAACGCTTTGTGGGTAGTTGGGATTTTTCATTGCCTTTGGTGGAATTTAATCATTCTATTTTCATGCTTTTTGGATAAGTTGTGACTATCAGGCCCCCATCCTCCGTGTTTCTTTTCTCTAATGGGGATCTGGAAAAGGATTGGCTGATACTGGTATCATTTCCTGGAACTGTTAACCCTGGCGGTTTGAATTTAGAAGGTTGAATGTGAAGTGTGCATTATTGGAATAAAAAATAGATTAATAATCAAAACTACAGTTTACATACATGTTTTTAAAAATGCTAAAAAGGTGATTGATAATACTTGAGTTTGGACTTTTTTTAAAATTTATGCTGGTTATTTGGGAGGACTAGTTTCTCTTATACGGCATATTACTCCATTCACTAACTTACAGACAATTACCAGAGCTAACTCCTCCCAACTTTTTCCAAACCTGGAAGCCGCTTATAATACCCTCATTTTTCTTTCCTTTACCTCGAGGTACAAGTAGCTCAGTGAATTACTCAAGCTTTGACTCAGTGGAGTGACTTAAAACTTTTCAAGAAAAAACACGGAAATAAGCACAATAATAAGTTCCTTTTTAAAATGGTAACTGGACACATTAGCCTGACTGGCTTTTCATGAAAGTTAACTTTGCTTTACTGTTTGAAGCAAGAGTGAGCATGTCCTGAAAGGGAATTCACTGACAGGAGGCCTGTTTGGATTTCTCATTTGGACTTTGGCTGTAAGGTCTGCACTTTTTAAAAAGAAATGTACAAAATGTGAATTCTTCCAAGATACTTTGCTCATGCTCATGAAGTGCTATTAGAACAAGTTATTTCTACAGACAAACCCATTATTCATTGTGGCTTGTTCCTTTACTGTGGAAAGGTAAAAAAAAAAAAAAAATCCTTACTGCTTGGTTCTCTAATGCACTGATTGAGCATGCTCTTTTTAAGTCCTTGCCTGTTTAGAAAATGCAGAATATATTTATTTATTTATTTATTTTTAAATATTTTTATTTTATTTATTTCTAGGAGAGAGAGAGAGAGAGACAGCGTGAGCAGGGGAGGGTCAGAGAGAGAGGGAGATACAGACTCTGAAACAGGCTCCAGGCTCTGAGCTGGCAGTCAGCACAGAGCCCGACGCGGGGCTCGAACCCACTATGGCGAGATCATGACCTAAGCGAAAGTCGGACGCTTAACCGACTAAGCCACCCAGGCGCCCCGAAAATGCAGAATATATTTAAATGGTGACACTTCTATAAATGGAAAGTTCTTTAAAATGTATTGTGAAGCCATACATGATTTTTTAATTAATATTTGGAGTAGATAGTTTTTACTATTTACTTTCCTTCAAGTGACTGCTTGGCTTGCTGTTCCCAATCATAATGGTTTGCCCTAACTTTGTGTTAATTCTTAATTGTTTTGTATTTTTCTTTTTGGTGATGGGTAGGTGAAGAAACTACTTGTTACTGTATGAACAATTTTTCTTTTTATTCACTTCAAAATGATAAATTATAACAATAACATGTATAACATTTAAAAGTCTTCTGCCTATTTCAAATGTAGGAGTAGTTATTTTAACATGTTATCAAGAAGGGCAGAAAATAGGCTAGATTGGGTTAGGAGAGTGATATCTAATTATGGTTTTATTAGTGCTATTCTTTTTCTCTTGTAATAGCTACTGGGATTAGGTTTGGAGGGTAAACTCACATTTGTAGTACTCTGCTAATGCGGTGTTTATAAGCTCCTACTTTAGAACTTGAATATTTCTAGTATTGTGTGATTTTTTTTTTAATCGATATAAATAAGGAGTCACTACTCTAGTTCTGTTCTGTGAGCTTCTAAAATACTACTTTCCCTATATTGTGTTAAATGCCCTTGTAGCCAGTTTTCAGTAATGACATAAATTTATATTAAGTAAAGTCTTGCCAATGAATGGTTTTTCTAAACACCTTCCTTCCCCCACACACTTTAATGTGTTTCCAGAAAATTAAAAGGCTTTCACAGACATTTCTGTGTCTTGACACCATGTACTTCAGGCTTTAATGTAGAGATAATTTTCCCTCTTGTAGGAATTTTTCTTTCTAGTGAGGGCTTAGTTCTTTTGCACCTTTTAATATCTTGAATAACTGTTGCCTACTTAGTTCAACTCAGTGAAAGCAATTTCATGTTTTAAATGTTAGTATTTAACAAAAATATGCTTAGGACTGGTTTTCTCACATAGGCGTTTAGACTGGAGGTGGTTTCTGTGTACTTCACCAAAGTCTTTCCATATTAGGAAGTAATTATTATAACCTAGGTATTATAGCTTAATTCATAGTACATTATATACTTGCTTAAGAAAGATCTTTTGCTTTGGTTATAGGTGGCTGTAGATAATAGTGTTAACTAGGTCCTTAGTGTGAGGAGTTATCCAACTTGAAATATATGTAAAAATAAACATGATTTGCATTTAGTTTCTTACCTCTGATGGTCATAATGAAGATAGAAGAATAGCAATTTCCTTAAATTGGAAAGTGTTCCAATTTACCAGGCACTTATTAACTAACCATTATCTGATTTAACCTTCTCTCATGTCTATGGGAGAGGCAAGCCACATGCTTAGAAAATAGTTTCTACCTCCATTAAAACATCCATAATGATTGAAGTATAAATAAAACACAGTTTTTAAATTTATAAATTCTTAATTTAAAAGACATTCTTATCTAACTTCACGACCTTGAGCCTTATTTTGTTTTTTGTTGTGAATACTTAATTTTCTTTTTTTGTTGTGAATACTTAATTTTCTTTTTTCTATACTTGTTTAACTTACTGTCCTTGGGCATTTACATTGTAACATGTTGCACTGAAACGTAATATTTATGTTAATGGCTATAATGGCTTCACTTTTTTGCCCATATTTTCTCCCAGTTAACTTCCAGGGACACTTCATTTCAGCCATCATCTGCCTTAGATTCTTTTTTATTTGTTTGTTTTATTTATTTTGAGAGAAGGGGAGGGGCAGAGAGAAGGAAAGAGAGAATCCCAAGCAGGCTTCATGCTGTTAGCACAGAGCCCGACAAGGTGGTTGATTCCACAAATTGAACTGTGAGATCATGACCTGAGGTGAAACCAAGAGTCAGACACTTAGCCCACTGAGCCACCCAGGTGTCTTTGCCTTAGATTCTTGACAACAAATTGAGGTCTTGTTCTTATTAGACATCCATTACAGCCATATCTCTATAGTAGATATAGTGTGGGTATTTGTGTGTTGTGTGCTGGATCTATATCCTGCCTAAATTTAGTTGTGGAAACAACTTTTTTAAGAGTTATAATTTATGAATGTATTGAATATGTAGAAACTGGAATTTGTATTTGGATTAGTGGTTTCTATAACCACTGAAAATATATGTGAAATATAAAAAAGTTCCTGAAATAATTACCTTTTTAAGCAAATGTATTGATTTTTAGTGTCTTGATTAATGACATCCAGTGGGTGCTTAGTTTGCATATTGTTAAGAAGGTATCTGATAACTGGGATCTGGTTTATAAGAAGATGCATGTCAGGAAGATATTAAGTGGGAAGTCTGCCCTAAGATGTGTCTTGTTTAGAAATAAAGTAACTGAGAATGGATCTTGTGTTAAAGAGGTAGTTATTTTGTGGTTAATGTATTTCCCTTAAGAATTAATCATATGATATGTATTTTCACTTTTCATTATTTGACCGATTCTGTTCCTTACTATTTAGTCTTTAATAGTTCTGAAATACAGAAAATGGTAATGGAGTCAAATATGTCAAATGGTTATGTAGTAGAACTACACAAATGTAATTTTCTCCCTCATCATACGTAGGTATGTTTCTGAATTGTATATGTTTTGAAAGGGAAACTCAAGAGAATTTGGTATATAAACATTTTGCTAGCTGCCTTATTCATAATTAGCAAATTATTTCTAGAATGCCTTTGAAAAGGAATTAGGCTGCACTGGACCTTTATTTTTTTTTTTTTATATTTTTATTTATTTCTAGGAGAGAGAGAGACAGCATGAGCGGGGGAGGGCCAGAGAGAGAGGGAGATACAGACTCAGAAACAGGCTCCAGGCTCTGAGCTGGCAGTCAGCACAGAGCCCGACGCGGGGCTCGAACCCACGAACCGCGAGATCATGACCCAAGTGAAAGTCGGACGCCTAACCGACTAAGCCACCCAGGCGCCCCGGGACCTTTATTTTTAAAAATACCTAATATTAGACTCTAGACGTTTATTTTTTATCCTTTTAACAAGACTTTTTATGTTTACTATGTTTTTTTTTATAAATCAGAATAGTTTTTAAAGGAGTTTTGAGTTTAATTTAGAGTGGCAGGTGAGAAAACTTAGTAAGAGGTGACTAGGCTTTCTTTTTTCCTCATTCGATTTGTGAAGCATTTATATGAAATATTTAATTAGATGTTTTAAAAGTACATTAATAGGGGCGCCTGGGTGGCTTAGTCGGTTAAGCGTCCGACTTTCGCTTAGGTCATGATCTCGCGGTTCATGGGTTCGAGCCCCGCGTCGGGCTCTGTGCTGACTGCCAGCTCAGAGCCTGGAGCCTGTTTCAGAGTCTGTGACTCCCTCTCTCTCTGACCCTCCCCTGCTCACACTGTCTCTCTCTCTCTCTCTCCTAGAAATAAATAAAACATTTAAAAAAATTAAAAAAAAAAAAGTAAAAGCACATTAATAGTTAAAAATAATCTATTTTAATTACCAGAATTGCTTTAATTTAAATAAATAAAATTATTTATTTTGACCCTGTTATTTAGAATATTTAATGTAAAAGTTTACCACGATGCATAGAAAAGTATTTTCTTTATTTCCAAAATGCTCATTTTTGTGATTTCTCCTTTAAAATCAAAGAACTAAGAAAAATAAACTTAAAGGCTTTTTGGCAAGTGGCTAGAGCCCTACCAAGAAGAAATAGGGTTAGATTTTCAAAGTACATACAGCCTTAGTATTTGCTCTTCCTGTTCTTTTAGTGGCTGAAGTGGCATTTCCGTTACTTTGTGTTCTGTCTCAGTATGTTCCCCGTTAAACTGCTTTATACATTTCTCTAGAGAATTGCAATTTTGGGGTTTGACCTTTTAGAATTTTGTATGTTCATTGTGTATATGGTTCTTTTAATGGAGAAACGTTTCCGGGCAGTCATATTTTACTAATGATTTTCGTTTATAAGGAAATTCTGATGAACCTAAACCTTTGTATTAAAATTTATATTCAGAGTTGTAATTTGCCAGGTTATGGGAAATACAGTATTAAAAACTTGTCAAGTTCTACTAGAAGGTAGTGGCAATACAGCAAGGCATATTCTTTATGTATCAGTTCAGTTTATATTTACTTAATATTCATGTTTATTTTGTGCTGAGCACTCCCTGTACTAAACACTTTACTTACGTTTAGTAACTTTATTCCTTTCAACAACTTTGTGAGATAGGTTTTATTATTATCCCCATTTTACTGAAGAAGGAACTAAGTCACTGAAAAGTGTGTTCAAGGTCACAGCCAGGAAGAGGAGAACTGGAATTTGAACCCAGGTAGTCTAGCATCAGGTTTGTGTTCTCATCTTCCTGTGACTTTTTACATAATGTTTTTCTGTTCCAGGGAATGAATAAACAATATTCGTTTTTTCATGGCAGTGTCTCTTAAAGTGTAGTTCTGGCACTTCTGGGAGTTTACAAGACCCTTTCAGCTTATTTGTGAGGTCAAAACTATATTCGTATACTAAGGCATTATTTGCCTTTTTAAGTTTTATACTTTTGCGAATGTACAATAGAGTTTTCCAGGGTTTATGTGATGTATGATAGTGCAACAGATCGATAGCAGATACAACAGTCCAACAGCTTTCGATTAAGCCAGATAGTAAAAAGTTTTGCAAAAAGGTAAAACAA
This sequence comes from Hyaena hyaena, assembly GCF_003009895.1. Taxonomy (NCBI): domain Eukaryota; kingdom Metazoa; phylum Chordata; class Mammalia; order Carnivora; family Hyaenidae; genus Hyaena; species Hyaena hyaena. The sequence goes on along the minus strand of NW_024081297.1, from coordinate 775,985 downwards.
TACCACTCTTGTAAATTTTGGTTTTGGAAAATATAGCTATTTCTCATGAAAACTGTTAGCGTTGGATGAGATTTATTATTTTAAAAAGAATATTTTAAAAATTATTAATTTTAATCCCTAATACAGTAAATATTGATTGAGAAAACCCACATAGATAAAATCTCATTGAGGTCCTTAGTTTTTAAGATTGTAAAGGTTCTGATACTAGAAAATGTAACCCTGAGGAAGAATGTATATTAGAGGCAAGAAAGGCTAATCATAATCAGAAGATAGATTTATGAGGTCCTTTGAACTGAATAATTTGGTAGGTAACAATGACCCAACCTTTGGAGAATTTTGACAAGAGATGTGGCATAATCCTTTATTTCATACTGTTAAGTAGATTGGAAAGAAAGTGTAATGTGACTTGGAAAGGAGACTGCTGGGGGCAAAAAGAATCTAACGGTAATACCTAATTCTTTTCCTAAAAGGCCTTTGTAAAGTTTATCATTCATTAATTGGGACTCCTGGTCCATTTTTCCTCAGTTTTTTACATCTAAGCTATTTCTTTTCAGGCAAGCACTTTATTTATTATTTTTAATTTTAGTGTTTATTTTTGAGAGAGAGAGTGCAAGCAGGGGAAGGGCATAGAAGGGGAGACACAGAATCAGAAGCAGGCTCCAGGCTCTGGGCTGTCAGCACAGAGCCCGATGCCGGGCTTGAACCCAGAAACCGTGAGATCATGACCTGAGTCAAAGTCAGACACTTAACTGACCGAGCCACCCAGGGGCCTCTCAGCCAAGCACTTTAGTTACCAATTATGCCAAAAGTTCTAACCTCCAAACTATTAGCAGTTATTTTTTGGGCACAAAATATCTTCTTTGTCAAAACAGGTACTTCCTTCCTTTTAAACCTTTTCAAAACTAACTTCCTTTCTTTAATACTCACAGTTAAAGTAGCCTCTTTCCTAAAGGCATTATTGAATAATATCCCCTGGTCCTGTCTTTCGAACCTTATTATCACCATTTAAAGTTTATAATTTTGTTAAACAGTGGTTAGTATCATGGTGTTATATATATTTTGGGGGTTCGTGTGTACTTTGTAGAACAGGAACTATACCTTTTTGTGTTGTTTTATATCTTTTCTCAAAGTACCTAATCAGTGACCCTGTGGGTTCTCAGTAAATACCAGTTGTTTACACATAATCTGCCTTCACAGCTCAGACTATTCCATGAACAACTTTGGGACACAGTCACTATAGAGATATATTACAGTAAACATTTAATAATATTTTTATGGTGATTTTCTTAGTTGCAATGAATGGTAATTACCTGGTTTCAAAATTAAATATAAAAGTCATTTGGTAGCATCAATAAAAAAACATAACAAATTGGTGTGTGTTTGATGGAACCCATGAGGCATTAAGAGGGTTAGTTTTGTTGAAATAGTAGGTGATGTTTTCGAAATTTATTTTCACAGAAAAAAAATATTGGGGTTTGTAGTTGCTCCGTTTGAAAACTATATTGAGGCATGTTTTTGAGGATATGTTTTTGAAAGTAGAAATTAATTTTAAGAATTAAACAGGGGACCAGAAATTGATTTGAAATGTTTATCAATTGAGTTGCTTCCTTATATAATTCCAGGAGGTGCTGATCACATTGTAGTCTCTGTGCAGGGGACTTCAAGAGTACTAACTGTATGGCAAACTTATTTTAGATGTAAGGAAGGATAAAGTACACCTAATGTCAAAATGCAAAGGAAAAGAAATGACTGTTTTAGAATGAAGTTTTATGAGATGTAAGGCAAGCGTTGGAGTAGGAGTGATGGTCTTGATAGTAAGGCCACTAAATCTAGGCCATAAGTTGATTCTAGGGGCTAATAGGGATTGCTGAAAGTTTTACTCTGAACACTTGGAATTCTAGCACCAATTTCTAAAATGGTGCTGATAATTTATAGTCATAAACTTAATACCTGAAAGCATCCTAGGGGTTCTAATTTTATTCGAGGGACACTTCTTCCAAATAGTGGTTGAAGCAGCATTGCTTTCCAAATTTCTTCTCTCACGAAAGATTGTAGGCGTGTGTGTGATAAAAAAAAAATGTTACGTGCTGTAATACAGTCATTTGTCTTGTGGATGCTTAATACTAATGTACCATATTTTAAAAACATCTAATGTGTGAAAATCTTGCTGTAATTCAAGTATATACCAAAAACTAAGTAGCAGGATGGTTTTCACACCATCACACCATTCACACAGGATTGGCAGACCTTTGTGATGTACTTGAAACAGTTTGCAGAAATTTGATTCAGGCAGGATATGGAATAATTAGAAATATTATTTTACCAATCCAAATCTAATGTGAAAAAGGAGATTATGAGGCAGTTTTTTTTTCTTCAATTTTGAAATTGAGATGTAATTCATACAACATAAAGTTCACCATTTTAAAGTATATAATTCAGTGCTTTTTTAGTATATTCACAATGTTGTATGTAACCATTACCACTATCTAATTCCAGAATGTTTTCTGTTACCACCAAATGAAATCAAATATTGGTTAGGGAATCACTTCCCCAGTTTCTCCACTTTCATTCTCTGGCAACTATTAATCTGCTTTCTGTCTATGGATTTTCCTCTTCTGGACATTTAATGTAAATGGAATCACACATAAGATGGCCTTTTATGTCTGTCATCTTTTACTTCAATGTTTTCAAGGTTTATGTTGTAGCATGTGAGTACTTCATTCTTTACATAACCTAGTAATATTCCCTTGTGCCACAAAATGCAGCATATCCATTGATGGACATTGGGGTCAGTTACCTCTTGAAACCTACTAAGAATACTGCTATGAACATACCTTGTACAGGAATGTTTATAGCTGTTCTTTCTCTTGGGTATATACCTAGGAGAAGAATTGCTGGGTCATGTGGTAATTATATTTAACTTTTTGAGACATGACCAGTCTTTTTTTCTCTGGCTGCTGCGCCATTTTACATTCCCAACAGCAATGTATGAATGGTATCTTGTGATTTTGGTTTGCATTTCTCTAATAAGTAATGATGTTAGGCATCTTTTATGTGCCTCATGACCTTTGTATATCTTTGAAAAAATGTCCTTTCAGATCCTTTGCCCATGTTAAATTTGATCCTTAGTATATTTTCATACTAAGTTCTTTACATTTTCCGGATGCTTGGTCCTCAAAATGATTTGCAAATATATTTTTTTCCCATCCTGTGGCCTGTCTTTCCACTGTTTATGATAGTGCCCTTTGATGCACAAATATTTTTAATTTTGAAGTTGCAATTATTTTCTTTGACTGTGCTTTTGATATAGCTAAGAAACCACTTGCTAATCCAGAGTTACTCAGATTTATGCCTAAACTACTACTAAAGAGCTTTATAGTTTTTAGCTCGTATTTTTAGGTTTGATCAAATTTTGAGTTAAATTTTTGTATGTAATGTGAGGAGGCAAGGTGGTAGTAAGGAAAATTAAGGGTATTTTTTTTCCCTTCTTCTGAAGTTGTTGTGGGATACAACTCTACCTTGCTCCTGTGTAATACAAATTATAGAGATTCATGAAGGAGAAAAAAGACCTTTTGATGGCAGTTTGGAATACGGACTTGTATAGTTTGTTAACTGATAAATAGAAATATTTGAGAGGCACCTGGAGGCTCAATTGGTTGAGCATCCAACTTCAGCTCAGGTCATGATCTCACGGCTTGTGAGTTCGAGCCCCGCATCAGGCTCTGTGCTAACAACTAAGAGCCTGGAGCCTGCTTCTAATCTATGGCTTTCTCTCTCTGTCTCTCTGCCTGTCCTGCTCATGCTCTGTCTCAAAAATAAATAAACATTAAAAAATTAAAAAAATTTTTCTTAATGTTTTATTTATTTCTGAGAGAGGGAGAGAGAGAGCGAGCGAGCGCGCGCGCGCGAGCAGGCTAGGGTCAGAGAGAGAGGGAGATACAGAATCTGAAGCACCCTCCAGGCTCTGAGCTGCCATCAGCACAGAGCCCGACACGGGGCTTGAACCCATGAACTGTGTGATCATGACCTGAGCTGAAGTTGGCACTTAACCGACTGAGCCACCCAGGTGCCCCAAAGAATTTTTTTTAAAAAAAGGAATATTTGAGGCAAACATTCTTTCAGCTGGATGGATCACTTACTGTAGTCCAATGCACCATTGTTGTTGTTGTTTTTAGGTTCTCAATGTAGTCTTTTATTTTTTTTTAGTTTATTTATTTTGAGAGTGGGAGGGTCAGAGAGAAAAGGAGAAAGAGAATTCCAAGCAGATTGCACTGTCAGCACAGAGCCCAGTGCTGGGCTTGAACTTACAAAATGTGAGATCATGACCTGAGCAGAGATCAGCTACACCCCTCTATGTAGTCTTTTAAATGTGCGAAGAGATAATACTTAGTTGTCTGAGTATCGATAAGAGGTTACTTTTGTCCACACAGAGTAATGTGTATATTTCTATAAACTCTATGTAGTAATTCTTTATAGCTTCTATAATTGCAATTCTTTAAATGAAGAGCCTTTGTGTGTCTTTATTGTGCTAAAAACAGCATGTACAAGCATGCAAAACAAAGATGCCAAATGAATAAAAAGGGAATGAAATTGTCCTGTGGGGTTTCTGATGTGTATTCACACAGTGTTTTAGGTTTTTTTTTTAAATAAAGGAAGAGGACAGTTGCTGTAAAAGTAATAGCCTTTACTCTGAGTGGTGGTTGTTTCAACTTCTCCCGTTTCTATGACCAAGTAAACTCTTTATTGGTTGAAAATGTGAGAAATTATGGAATTTGGGAAATAAATTTCCAGAGCTAGGTAAATGTAAAATTAGAGCAGTTTAACAAAGTATTATTCATTCTAGGACCTACCTATTCTTGGTATATTTAACTTCAAACAGATGGGTTTAAACTAGTCATATTTTAATGGGTTTACTTCTTCTGCTTTCCTTTCCTTCCTTTCCTTCCTTCCTTCCTTCCTTCCTTCCTTCCTTCCTTCCTTCCTTCCTTCCTTCCTTTTATTTATCTATCTATCTATCTATCTATCTATCTATGCATGGTTGTTCAAAGTGAATTCCAAGGCAATCCTTGATTTTAGATTTTGTCTTATCTGCCATAGCCCACCTCTGATAGCAGAATGCCATAAGGCCTTGTTTGCTAAACATTGTGTGCTTTGTTATAAAACATTGGGAAAACATTTAAAGTGCAAATAAAGATACCCAGAAATGAAGTATATGACTTTAATATGCTATATTGAATGAGCCAAGCATTGACCTTGATAGGTTTCTTCCTACTACCCCCTTGCTCTATGCCCTTTCTCTCCTGGTTTTAGGACTCTTTGGTGAATTGCCTGTGAAAATCCAAATTAATTTTCTTTTGAAAGTGAAATGTAGGTAAATCTTTATTTGTGAACTTAATGACTCAAGAGTTAATAATTTTGTGTGAATTTTTCTTGGGGAAGGTCTGAGTACAAAAAGAATTGTTAAGAGCAAATATATATAATTTTTAAAAATTTTTGTTAGTTTGTTAAAATTCCTTAGGGAACTATTAAAATATTTTGCTTGCTCTATGAGCAAGAATATGGGGCAAAAGTCTTGAGATGGAGTTCTGTTTAACATTTAGCAGTACTAGCAGAAACCCTAGTCTGAAGTAATAAGTGGGGTGCTGAGGGAAGGAGATCAAGGTCTAGAGAAGAATGTAAGGATGACACTTGATCCTTATCTTAAAAGGAACATGAGATCTAATGGTAAAAATGTGTAAACAAATAATTGTAATATATTGAGATAATTGCATAATACTTTTTACATAAACTTTCAAAGTAGAGGCTGAAGTAATTACTTTTACTTCAGGTTAGCGACAGCTTCATAGAGGAGCTAATGAGTTTTAAGGACGAATAGTCATTTGCCAGATGGACAAAAGAGTTTCACCTAAATAGTTTATTTAGCACATGGCAATGACAATAGAGACAAGAAAGAGCATTATAATGTTTTTGGGGAAAACTTTGAGTAGTTCTCTATGGTGGAATGCAGACTGTTATTAAGAGTAAGAGATGAGGCTGGGAGGGAGCCATTAAAGGTCTTATTGGGGCAGGAGTTACTTCGATAGATCTGGTCTCTGTAGCCCTTTCCCCCAAATCTTCCTTTTAGAGTCCCCTTTCCTCTTTTTTATTAGCTGCTTTCCTAGCTTTAGATGCCAGTGGTATGGAATTAGGGAAGTGTTCTTTCCTTTTCCTAGGTAATTTGTGGTAGTGTTATTGAAAGGGATAGGGGAGAATGGAATGCACAATCCCATTGCCATTTGTGCAGGGGATTAGATGTCCTTGGCATGTGAAATTGGACTTCTGACTATCGTTATACGTGGTGGTTTGGGTACTAAATAAAATCAGATAAACTGATCTCATGGCTTTTGTGTGGCTATCTGAAAATGAGGTTTTTTGAGTTCCAAATTATGAATGACCTTAAACACAAACTATCATCATGTGATGATAATCACTATGAATAGAAAAGGATTGATAAACCAGTTAGAGTTACAACATTCTTGGAGGCATGTTTGATTTATGTGATTTAACCACTGACATCTATATATCTACAAATGATATATTAATTATCAGTCATTCATAGGTTTTTAAAGCTGGATCTCTACCAAACAAGACTTTATTAGCTAGTTTTGTGTAAATTATTATACTCATTAGCAATTGCATATTGAGTGTCTACTCTGTATCTAAATTATTGTGTTTGAGATTATTGAGAAATCCAAAAGTGAAATTGCTGATCCTCAGTCTAGTAGGGAAGGTGATGTATACAGATAACTGTATTATCTCGTAATGTGAGATAAAGTTCATGTCAGATGTTGTTGAAAATCATAGGAGAGAAAGATACTGCTCTTGATAAGGGAGAGAACTGGACCCTAAATGATAAGTAGTCAGGAACAGTAGGTATTTGAAGTGGGGGAAACAGCATGAGCAAACATTTGAAGGTAGGAAAGCTGGAAGTGTGTTTGGGGAACAAGGAGTCTGTTTAACTCTAGAGGGTGAATGGGGTACTGTGGAGAGAGAAAGAGATTGGTTTGGTAGTAATGAGAAATACAGTTGGAGCATTTGAGGCTAGATTGTGGATAGAGTATGGATTTTAATCATAAAACCTTTAGATATATCTCACCTCCAAGTAGCTTTTGACTACTGTAGAGCTGATTTTCAAAATTGTATTATATCTTTATTTTCTGTCGCTAGTGCTAAAATACAGAAGACAAGGAGTTTGGCTGATCTTGGAGTTGAAAATGGAATTTTGCTGCTTTATGCTTTTTATGTTACTTTGATAATTATAGACTCCATTAATAGTGGCAATATCTAAGGTTTCTGGATTTCTGAGTCCATAGATTGCTCAAGAATTATTGAAAAAGTCTTCCAAACAAGTGATATATACCTAATTTTGATCGGGACATAGAGATTTTATAAAAGTTTAAGGAAACTTTTCAGTCTCTGATGTTACACAAAATCTGATCAAATCAATTTAATTAGGACATAAATTATAGGGATAACAGCTAATAAGATTTAAAGAATCCTTTCTGTCTTGAACACAATCCTTACATAAATTGAGACTCTACTAGTAAAAGGAATTAGAGAATAAATTTTACCATTAAAATGCAATGAAGAATCATGAATGGAAGGCAGGCAATTTGAAGAACTTCTTAGCTAACAGAGGACTTTTAGGGAATGGGATATTGTTAGGAAAAGAAAATCTTTCTTTGAAAAATAAAATTTTATAAATACGTAAGATTGCAGTTGGAAACAGCGCTTCCTTTGTTTCTTAAATTATTAACGTGCTTCAAGAGGAGTAATCCCTGAATTGAAACATGGGAGTGCTGCCCCAGCTCCATTTGACCTTAGGAAAATCCCTTACTTACCTAAGTTGTTTATTTCCTAAACTGGCCTCTCTGATCTGCTGTTATGTGATGATATATATTTGTGCCTCTCTAGCTTTTGGGTTTTTGGTTTAGTGCTTTGGAAACTAAGATTATGGACAGTTTCTTTTTTTTTATTTTTTTTTTATTTTTATTTATTTCTAGGAGAGAGAGAGAGACAGCGTGAGCAGAGGAGGGTCAGAGAGAGAGGGAGTCACAGACTGAAACAGGCTCCAGGTTCTGAGCTGGCATATGAGCTTTTACTTCAGTCTCCAATGGAGTGCCCCACCTACCTCTGTATCATTATTATTTGAAAAACAATTTGAACTTGTATATCTTAACTGTCATTGGGAGGAAGGCGCAGCATTGTTTTTTGTGACTTCGTTTTAGTAGGAGATTGCCAACAAAAATGAGAATTTTCATCTAGCTTTCTTTAAAATGTGAATAATATAAAAGATATTTGATAATAAGAGACTGCCATTAGCCTTTTTATCTATGTCTCAAGTGCTTGCTTTTCTCAATTTTTTCATTTCAGTTAGTCAGGTTGACCATAAGATGTTTATCCTTTTTTCAGGTTTACCCCCTTTGGGCAAGTATGCTTGGGTTGGATGTTTTGGTTTGGTGAAGGATGACTGGACACTTCTATTTCCCACTACTCCCTGCCAAATGAGCCATACCCGGGTAGCATTTGTCATCAAATTGTTCCCCTGTCCTTCGGTAGAGGCCCAGTTTTTCGTTTTCTTTCTTAACTCTGTGCATGTTTATCTCCTGAAAACAGGCTACTCTTCGTTATTTATCCAGGTATCCCCAGTACCCAGAATGTAATGCTTAGTATAATTACTTGTGTAATAGTACCTTAGTAAATATTAAATAAATCTTTTTAACTATTTTATTTTTTTATTTTATTTTTTAATATATTTTTTATTTCTTTCTAGGAGAGAGAAAGAGAGACAGCGTAAGCAGGGGAGGGTCAGAGAGAGAGGGAGATACAGACTCTGAAATTGGCTCCAGGCTCTGAGCTGGCAGTCAGCACAGAGCCCGACGCGGGGCTCGAACCCACAAACCGCGAGATCATGACCTAAGCGAAAGTTGGATGCTTAACCGACTAAGCCACCCAGGCGCCCCTAAATAAATATTTAATGGAGGTAATGGACTTAGTGTACTGAGGTAGTGTACTAGTTAATCAACAGGTTTTTTTTTTTTTTTTTTAAATGTGAAGTACTTCTTGGATGTAATTCATCTTTATATTGAAAATACCTAGATCTTTAGGCTTGGTCTTGAGCTAGTTGGATCACTTGATCAGATCATAGTGTTTGTTCCAGGATTATGAATTGATACTTGAGAAAATGTAAGGATGGTGATCCCTTAACTATTGTGGTAGACTGAATAATCTCCACCTGGTAATTGTCTTGCCTTTGGTGGCTGTTGATCATAATGGGAGATCAGTTTTTGGTATATAATGGAGTATGACTAATCCATCACCATGTGCTCTTTTTTTTTTTTTTTTAAAGTTTTTTTTTTTTTTTTTATTATTTTTATTTCTTTCTAGGAGAGAGAGAGACAGCGTGAGCAGGGGAGGGTCAGAGAGAGAGGGAGTCACAGACTGAAACAGGCTCCAGGCTCTGTGCTGGCAGTCAGCA
>NW_024081297.1:671566-765451 GCF_003009895.1 Hyaena hyaena | reverse complement strand
GAGAGAGAGAGAGACAGCGTGAGCAGGGGAGGGTCAGAGAGAGAGGGAGTCACAGACTGAAACAGGCTCCAGGCTCTGAGCTGGCAGTCAGCACAGAGCCCGACGCGGGGCTCGAACCCACGAACCGTGAGATCATGACCTAAGCGAAAGTCGGACGCTTAACCAACTAAGCCACCCAGGCGCCCCTGGTTTGTTCTTTACATGATCACTTTGTCTTATGTTTTCAGATCTGGAAGATGTAACCATATCATCCTTATGCCCATTTATACTTTCAGAAATAAAACCAGCTGTTTAATGACAGAAATTATGGTTTGGCAGGCAGTATTTCCCCCTTTTCTTTTCTCACCTTTAGCGTTTGTAACTTTTTTCCACAACTACTTAATTGTGTATTAGTTATCAGGTTTGGAATTTGTGTTAGGTATTAATTCAGTATAAACTTTTAGACTTGTATAAAAACTCACTTATTTCTGTTCATGTTCTTGCAGAATATTGTTTTGAATTGATGACCTAGAGTGGACCAAGTTATTTTTAGGTGATTTCTCTAGTATGTCCCAGAAACATCCCACAACATACCTGAGTGTCAATAAAGAACAATCATAGATGCTGAATTAAAAATTATAGAGTTGCAGCTGACAGCTAAGTTAGAAAGCTATTTAGAGAGCAACTCCAGGAGGCTGAGACATTCCTCGATTAACTGCTGGAAGGTGCTGTGTAGGGTGAAAACGATTTCTTATCAGGAGATGGAAACCTTTTAAGCTGCTTCCTATCTTTGGGCTTGTAAACTTAACCTAGAAGTGCTTTTTTTCTTTGAGCTTCTTCATCAGAGTTATGTTTTCCTAACTTAGTGACCATCCTGTAGCTTTTTTTTTTTTTTTTAATAATAGTTTTTCTCTTTTGCTATTTCTTAGAATTGGTAATGATTACATCTCTGGGTCAGAGGACTGGAAAACTGCTTTATGTACTCCTCTCATGTTAAATCATGTTGGTCCTCCTCACCTGAAATCTGGTGAATTAACTTTGTTTTATAACATTGTTGACTTTTTAAAGCTTGTTTGTAAATTAGAGTTTACAGTTTCTGAGTCATTGGGAGATGGGGATCTCCCAAACTCTTAAAACCTGTTCCTTGTGAACTTGGTTTGAATGATATGATGCCTTCCTTATATCTTGTCAAGTTCAGTTGATTCATAGCCAGAATGAAGTTGATACCATTGAGCACAAAATACTGTACTAAACAAGAGGTGGTTACTGTCTGTACTGAGAATTAGATTTATGAGAGAAAAAGAGATGTATGAATTTTAGAAGTGAAGGTGATGACAAGACTACTTGGGTTGAAGAGAGAGAGAATTGAGAGAAAATATGTGTGTATCTTTATCCCTCTAGTGGAAAGATTACAGTTTTAAAGAATATAGTTCCAACACAACCACTGTATTGTGTGGCTTAGGTAGGCAAGTATTTAAATCTTTATTATGGACACAACAGAATATCCCTTGCCTTATCACAAGGCTATTGTAATAAAAAACTAAGGATATGAAAAACTTTCTAAAGCATAAAGAAATCTGCATGTATAAAGATCTTGCCATGTATGCATGTAACTATGATTACACGTTCCAGTTGAAGACGTTTAGTTTTATAAACCTTCCAAAGGTTGTGCAGAAGTCATTGACTTGGAGGTGGTTTCATAATACTCTACTAGAAAAATGATGAGGGAAAACTCACCAGTAAAATATGATAGTGAAACTAACCATATTTCTAATATTTAAAGCTTAATAAATAGGGACACATGGGTGGCTCAGTCAGTTGAGCATCTGACTTCGACTCAGGTCATGATTTCACGGTTCGTGGGTTCGAGCCCTGCGTTGGACTCTGTGCTGACAGCTAGCTCAGAGCCTGGAGCTTGTTTCAGATTCTGTGTCTCCCTCTCTCTCTGACCCTCCCCTGCTCAAGCTCTCTCTCTCTCTCTCTCTCAGAAATAAATAAAAACATTAAAAATTTTAAAAAAATACTCTAAATGTGTTCCTGTACTATTGTGAAAGTCAGTTATTCCTATTTTTAATATGGAGAAATTGAAGGGGAGTGGTTAATTAACATGCCTGAAGTCATAATGATAAATAAGGAATCTGGAATTTGATTCTACATCCTTTGCTCTTTTAGATGTCATTTCATCCTGCTATAGTATAGTCTTAGCACAGAGAAATGGATTGCACCATGTAAAGAAATGGGAGAGCCGAGAGCGGTGCTTTAGTGGTGAGCATCTTCATCATTACTGTTTGAAGCAGAGATTGGAAATGGATAGTACTTAGGATAGATTATCAAATGAATATAAGTGAGAAAAGAGCTTTAAGGGGCACCTGGGTGTCTCAGTCGTTTAAGCGTCCACCTCGGCTCTGGTCATGATCTCGTGGTCCGTGGGTTTGAGCCCTGCATTGGGCTCTGTGCCGACAGCTAGCTCTGAGCCTGGAGCCTGTCTTCGGACTCCATGTCCCCCTCCCTCTCTGACCCCCTGCTTATGTTGTCTCTCTCTCTCAAAAATAAATAAAACATTAAAAAAAGAAAAAAGCTCTAGTAGGGAGAAATGAACTTTAAAAGAATAGAAAGGAAATAAAACAGACATCCCTTTTCTCCATCTGCCAATCTCGTTCATTCTGGAAGGTATCCAATATAGCAGTGAAACAAAAAGGTGGTTAATGTTCTCCAGTATCTGTCAAGGTTAGAGAGAGCTCATACTTGAAAAGCAATAGTATTCAAAGTGGTAGCCTTTTAGTTGGGTAGAAGCCTTATTTGGAGGGGTCTTTGTTATCACAGCAAAAGAGAAAGCGGTGAAAGATCGATATTATAGAAGAGGGAGAAAAGTGGTTAAATTTTTCTTTGCTACTTGTTTAGACCATTTAAGATTTATATTGCCTTTTTTATTATTAAAAATTTTTTTAAATATTTTATTTATTTTTGAGGGAGAGACCGCATGAGCAGGGGAGGGTCAGAGAGAGAGGGAGACACAGAATCTGAAACAGGCTCCAGGCTCTGAGCTAGCTGTCAGCAGAGCCCGACGCAGAATTCGAACCCACGAACCTTGAGATTATGACCTGAGCCGAAGTCGGACGCTCAACCGACTGAGCCACCCAAGCGCCCCTATATTGCCTTTTCATAACCGAAAGATAAGTTATCTCAGAAATTTAAGGGACTTTTTAGATATTCATCTACAGATGGACTATATATTTTGAAAATGTATGTGATACTGTCTGTCTACCTACATATAGATAACTACTTGTATGAAAGAATCAACTAAGACTATTCTTAGCCTTTTATTAGTATTGTTATCATTGGTACATAGAAGCAGAATTGAATAAAAAACCATTGTATTACGTACAATATATGTTAAATATTTTGTTTCTAAATTTTCTAGCAGCAGAGGTCTGTTATGAGAATGTCTTGTACTGAGAAATAACTTAAAACCTGTATTTAGGGGAAATAAATTCATAATTAAGTGTACAGTGTACAGAATAAGTTGTGATCGTGTCAACTTTTTTTAATGTTTATTTTCGAGAGAGAGATCAGGGAGGAGCAGAGAGAGGGAGAGAATCCCAAAAAGGCTTCATGCTGTCAGTGCAAGCATTCTCTCTCTCCCTCTCTCTGCCCCTCCCCGGCTCTCACTGGTATGCTGTCTCTCTTTCTTTCTCTCGAAATAAATAATAAAGATTAAAAAAAGTTCTTTTTAGATCGCCAAACACTTTATGGCTGAACGTGGAGTTTGAGATTCAAACTGGTGGGAGGTTTTTTCCCCCTTTATTTAACATTATTGAGGCATAATTTACCTGAAATCCTTAAGTTAAGAAAACTAACATCTTCAATTTTGATTTTGGCAGCTTATATGCAGATTTTTATCTCAAAAGGTATACCTTTTAAGAAAGGCATTTGTCAGAGGCTGAAATTATCAGGTTTTTTAATGCTGAGAAATAGGCAAACATGGGTCATAATGGAATTTTTTTTATTTTATTTTTTTTTAAATGTTTTTATTTCTGAGAGAAAGAGAGAGAGAGAGAGAGAGAGAGAGAGAGAGACAGCGTGAGCAGGCTAGGGTCAGAGAAGAGAGGGAGACACAGAATCTGAAACAGGCTCCGGGCTCTGAGCTAGCTATCAGCACAGAGCCCAACACAGGGCTCGAACCCACGAACCGTGAGATCTTGACCTGAGCTGAAGTCGGATGCTTAACTGACTGAGCCACCCAGGTGCCCCATAATGGAATTTTAGAACAACAGTTGTATAGTTACAAAATGTGTGAGGTTGGAAATATATTTTGTTGAAATACTCCTAGCGATTATCCCTTCTTGGAGAAATTTAAAGACTTAAGTTTAAGGCTTATTAGAAAAAATACTTCTACTTTATTTAATGACGATTTGTTACATTAGTAACTACTCATATTTTTCACTTACAGAGTATTATTTCAAAACGTAAAGCCGTGTATATAGCTTATTATTTGGTGGTTAACTATTTCTGGTTGTATCTGTCATTACTGTTTATAACAGTTTGAAGAAAGATTTTTTAGAAAAGGCCTTCACTTGTTAATGGTTTAGAAGGATCTTTTGATACCTACTTGCCACAAATTTGGGACCTAATGAACTATAGTAAAAGGCTGGTGTAATTTTGACACAAGGTCGCTTTGATTTAATGGTGAAGTGCATGAAAAAAATAAATGAGATTCCTAGTCCCTCCTTACTATTTACATGAAACTGGAGACTTTGAAAGTTTCTGTTCAGTGAGACTTTGGTTTGGCAAGGGTGAAGCAGACATGTGTGATACAGAATGAATAGGATACCTCCATACTTCTCCACTCTCTGGAAGATGTAATTGATCATGATAGTCAGTTCCATAGGCTTCCAGGCCACTGGTGACCCATTACTATTGTTACTGTAATTTTCAAGTCTCTTCGTCCAAAGACTCCTGATTATCCTGTATAATTAGCAACCTACCCAAACACATGTCCCATCCTCCTCAAGTGCTAAGAAATCTGTAGCCATTTATCACCATCTGACGTATATTTGTTCATTTCTTTACTGATTATGTCTCCCCACTAGGGTATAAGCTTCCTGATGGCAGCATCTTTACCCACTATTGCATATTTCTAACTCCTAAGACTGTTTGGCATATGATGAATATTGTAGAATATCTAGAATTTCTACTTGTTCATACTAAGGTTTGCAAGGCTGTATAGGAAAATGGAATATATTGTTGCATCTATTGTTCTAATTGCATCCAGGACTTGAACGTGTGTTTTCTGGATGAGGTGCACTGTGGCAGAGTCTAACTGCAATTCGTTATTTACTCTGACTAGGCAGAATTTAAATTAAGAAAAGCCATGAAAATCTTTGGGCTTCCTACTTAGCTTACTTGTTAGATGTACGCTGGGCTGTTACAGTATAACCTAGCTATGAGGAGGACTTTTTGCCTGTTATTCTCATGTGTCTCCCCCCACCTACCCCCCGCCAATATTATGAATGGAGAAATGGACTTTTGTTTCACCTATAAATCTATAACTATTATACCATCATGTCATACATTGTAGAAGACACAGGAAAACAAAAGATTCCTGAATTTATTTTAACAAAGTAAAGGATGATTATTGATTGTTTAAAACAAAAAACTCAGGTTACAGTTGAGATTATATTCCTTTTTTTTAAAGCATCAAATATTTTTGGATATAGAGGTGAAATTTTCCAGTGTATCCAGTTCCCCAGACAACCTTAGACTGATTTTCAAAGAAGAAATTTGAGAATCATTTGCATAGAGGTTTTTTTACTCAAGTCAGAAGATAATTATCTCTGGGTGAAACAAATAGAATCAGAGATTAATGTTAGGAAAATGCCCACCGGTTGAGGATGAGAGGACAAAACGAATAGGATGGAAACTTGCTTGTGTTTTAAGAAGGCTAGGGAAGGACAGAATATAGCACTCCAGAAAGAAAAATGCAAATACGCTAGGAATTAATTCCTCAGCTACATGTAGACTTTTATTAGGTCACTTATAACTAGGGTGACATACAAGTTATTTTCCAAACTGGGTCACTTTTGAGAGTGAAAAGACTGAGTGGGACACTGGGACAATAGGTGTAAACCAGAACTGTTTCAGGAAAACCAGGACACTTGATCACTTCTACTAATAAAATACTTTTCTCCAGACTCAGTCCCAGTTCCTTGGATCACGGATAATTTTTTTTTTCCTACATAGTGCTCTGATCTGCATTTGAGGAGCTTTCTCAAACTTTGATTCCCTTTTCTTGGGTCTTGTGGGAATGAAGGAATTCTTTTCATTTTTTTCTGCTCCCCTGGACAGTTCTGGTTGAACAGCATTGATGGAGGTAAGTACAGTACTCACAATGAGTTGTTACTTGATGTTTTATTTTGCTTAGGAAATAATTTTTTGTGTTTCTGATCCAGTATTATTTTGAAGAATCCTGGTTATATCTCCTTAACTGGGCTGCTGAAGTATTAGTTAAATTCTTAAAATGTAATCCAGAAACACAGAATTTATAATTTTGGCATTTACTCTTAAATTACTCGATACTTATGTATTTCCTTTCCTACAGGTAGGATGATGATTCTGAAACTTCAGATCTTCAAAGAAGGGAAGGAAAACACCTTTGTTTGTATTGTGGATATGTTGTTTTTATATGTTGGATCACTGTAATGCTATATTTTGTTTTCCTATAAATAAATAATTTTTATTCTTATATCAAGACAAGTGTTTTTATTCTGTTAAGTAACTTTAGTATCTTACATTGTCTGGTAAATTAAAAATTAACAGAAGTAATAGTTGCCTTTAGGGGTAGTACTTACTAAAATATGATTCTCCTTACCCTAAAAATCCTTATTTGGAATCTGGGATGGGGCTAGAGTGTCAGAGTTTGTAAATCACCATGGAGTACTAGAATGGAATCCTAAACAGTCTCAAAATTAAGGAGATAAACCTGAAGCCATCAGTGTTCTTGCTAGATTGCTACTGTTTCTCTGTTTTGTCTGTCATCTAGTGGTAGGAATGCAGAATACACCAGAACACCCAGGAGAAGCTGTAGGGGCTCAGATGGTTTTTTTAATATTAAGAATGCTTACCTACTAGGCTAAAACATTTTGATAATAGGGGACAAAAAGAACGACCTTTTCACCTGAAAATATAAGTCACTGATAATGAATTCTGAGTATTCAAAGAGTATGTGTTTTTCCATTGAGCATTTTTCTGACTTAAACTTTCTTCTGCTCTCATCAGATTTATTTATAAAAGATTGGGTGAAGAGGCAAATGCATAAATAATGATGATTTTAAGAGACAGTACGTTGGACTGATTTGAAAAAGATACTTGTATATTGATTATAATTTTAGAGCAGTTACAATGATTCCATTAACTAAAACACTTTATTTTGCACTTTTAAAATTAAAGTGTAGACAGTTCAGCAAACTTGCCTTGTTTTCAGCTATGACTTAAGAGGCTAAGTTTCAGCCAGATATTAATGTAGAGTATCTTAGGGTTGACTTTGTTTACTTAGCTTCTTCTGAATTCTTATGTATTCCTACTCTCCTACTTCTTTCCTTTCCTACAGATATAGAGGAGGTCAGTCCTTTTGTCTTTTGTTGCTCTTTAAATAAAGTGTTCTAAAAACACTCAACACTTGACAATTATGTGATATGTCCTATGTATACTGCAGAGTTAGGAATACTTTCTAAATCTTAAATTTTTTATTCCTCTATTTAAAAAAATTGGATTTCTGGGGCGCCTGGGTGGCTTAGTCAGTTAAGCGTCCGGCTTTCGCTTAGGTCATGATCTCGCGGTTCTTGGGTTGGAGCCCCGCGTCGGGCTCTGTGCTGACTGCCAGCTCAGAGCCTGGAGCCTGTTTCAGAGTCTGTCTCCCTTCTCTCTGACCCTCCCCTGCTCATGCTGTCTCTCTCTCTCCTAGAAATAAATAAAAATATTAAAAAAAAAAATTGGATTTCTTTGGGTGACTTCCATAAGCACCTGAAATTAGTACTGATATTTTAAAAAAACTTTTTTTAAAATAAATAGGGGTAACTAGATAATGAGAGAATTGGTAATGGTTTGTTTATAGTTACTTTTGTTGAATGGTTTTTAAGAGAAGAAAACCTTTTTTACGTAGTGATTAAAGTCATTTAAAAGCAAAGAAACACTAGGGAATAAACAGGTTAAATATAACATGTACAATCACCAAATTGTAGTTAATCTTTATATTCGTTAGTTTTCACATGTGTGAATCTTTTGTTAATTTTGCAGAGAACACAGCAATGGAAATAGCAAATTTAGTTGTGCTTACATATTGTTTTTTCCTTCAGCTGCAATTTGGTTTGTTTTGTTTTTTAGTAAGATGGGCCTTTGCCTTACTTTCTTTGTGGGTTTTGGAGATAACTTAAGGTTCATCTACCATGGTGAGAGATTGAACTTGTGTTCACAATATTGATCTACTTAATGGAACAGTGGCTACCAGATTTCAGCTGTCATGCCATGCAACTTTGTCAAAGAAAACACATGGTTGTCCTTTCTACCATTGATCGTGGTATGCCCCAGAGGGCCGGGAATGTCCTCGTGCATTGACTTAGCTCCTTTAGCTTCATGGTACTTTTTATCAGAGCCATTTGGATATCTTTATTTCTTTTAAATACTCCGAAATGCACCCTTCTCTTTTCAAATTAACTCAGTCCTTGTTACTTGTACTAAACATTCTGTAGGATGTGAGTCTTTCCCTAGTTTTTCCCTTCACATTCAGTTAATGAGTTGGTACAGGATTGGTATTTGCTTTGTGACATGAGAGGTGCTTATTGAGATTGTAAAATTAAAGAAATAATAGTGATATAGTTCTTTACGTATTGATTTTGACTACTGTTCATATATGATTTGGTTGCTGAATAAGTGAAAGTGTTCAGTTGTTCTTACATCAACCTATTTAGGCATATCAGTATATATCAGAAAATATTATACACTTACAGTTTTAAAAATGGAATCTTACTCTGTATTGTTCTTTAACATGGCTGTGATTTAATGAACTGTGAGCATTTTCCCGTGACAGCTTTTTTTTGCTCTGTACTTGTTGGCCTCATAGCATTTCATTGTCATTTAATGAACTACTTATTGAACATGTCCTCTTATATTGTGACTTAACTCCCTCAGCTTCGTAGCACTTTTATCAAAGCCATTTGGGTATCTTTATTTCTTATTAATACTTTGAAATGCACCCTTCTCTCTTCTTTTCAAATTAATTCAATCCCTGTTACTTGCACTGAATTCTATAGTATGTAAGTCCTTCCCCAGTTTTTTACCTTCACATCAAATTAATAAGTTGGTTAAATTTTTAAAACCTTTTTTTTTTAAGTGTTTATTTCTGAGAGAGAGAGAGAGAGAGACAGCATGAGCAGGGGAGGGGCAGAGAGAGGGGGAGACAAAGAATAGGAAGCTGGCTCCAGGCTCTGAGCTGTCAGCACAGAGCCCGACGCAGGGCTTGAACCCACAATTGCGATCTTAACCTGAGCTGAAGTCAGACAGTCAACCAACTGAGCCACACAGGTGCCCCAAGTTGGTTAGATTTTTTTTTTTCTTAAGGTATAAGTCAGTCTACAAAGACCATATTTCTGAATTAATTCAAATGGGAATTATGTAAAACATTGTGTTTCACACAGAGTATCCCATAAACTATAAAGATAAAATGGTAAGTTTCATCTTAATTTGGACCCTACTTTGTGACCCCTTACATGGAAAATTGAGTGGAATAAGATATAAGAACATGCATTCCATTTCTCAAACATTTGACACTTATGACAAGGGCAGATGTGCCTCTGTGTATAATTCTTTTGACTTAAGTCTGATTTCAACTAGTATGTTTTATAAATACTTTCAAATTTTTGCTAAATGAGAAAAGTGTTGCTGATATATTTTAAAAGCAAGAGTTCAGAAATTTGTCTGCTACTGTTTCCTGGCTACTTTTGTTACTGTTTCTTGGTGAATATTTGTCCCTACCTATTTGTACTCCTACCCAGGAAAGATGTCAAAGATCTGATCAGTGAAGCAACATTTTATGATCCACTTAATTTGCCTTCCAGATTGAGTGTATCTCCGGTTTTCTAGATGATTGAAGAAAACTGGTTAAGTTACTGAAATTGATTCTGCAGGCAGTTGCAAAAAGACTATCTTTCACAAGCCCATAGCAATCATACTCAGCAGTAAAAAGCTCACAGCCTTTCATCTAAAATCAAGAGAGAACAAGACAAGAATGCCCACTCTTTGCCACTTCTAATCAACATAGTCCTGGAAGTTCTACCCAGAGCAACTAGGCAAGAAAAAGAAATTAAAGTTATCCACATTGGAAAGGAAGAAGTAAGACTGTCACTGTTTACAGATGACATGATGTTATATAGAAAACCATGAATGCTTCATCAAAAAACTATTAGAACTAATAAATTCAGTAAAGTTGCCGAATAAAAAATACACAAAATTCTGTTGCGTTTCTGTGTACTAATAATGAACTAGGGAAATAAAATCCCATTTACAATTGGCATCAAAAAGAAGGAAAATACATAGGAATAAACTTAACGGAAGTGAAAGACCTGTATATTGAAAACTACAGGACTTAATGAAAGAAATTGAAGAAGACACAAATGTAAAGATACTCTGTGTTTATGGATTGGAAGAATTAATATTGTTAAAATATCCCTACCATCCAAAGCAGTCTACAGATTCATTGTAATTCTTATCAAAATTCCAATCCCATTTTTTCAAAGAGATAGAATAATTCTAAAATTTTTGTGAAACTACACAAAAAAACCCCACCACACACAAAGAGCCAAAGCAGTCTTCAGAAAGAAGAACAAGCTGCAGGCATCACACACCCTCCCTGATTTTAAACTGTATCACAAAGCTGTAGTAATTAAAGCACTATGGTATTGGGGTGCCTGAGTGGCTCTGTCCGTTAAGTGTCTAACTCTTGATTTTGGCTCCAGTCATGATCTCACAGTTTGTGGGATCGAGCCCTGCATTGGGCTCTATGCTGACAGTGTAGGGCCTGCTTAGGATTCTCTCTCTCTCCCTCTCTCTGCCCCTTCCCCACTCTTTCTCTCAAAATAAATAAACATTTTTAAAAATAAAAATGTTTAAAACAGTATGGTATTGGCCTAAAAGCAGATTTATAGATCAGTGGAAAAGAATAGAGAGCCTACAAATAAATGCATGCATTATATGGTCAATTAATTTATTACAAAGGAGCCAGGAATATACATTAGGGAAAGAATAGTCTGTTCAACAAATGGTGCTGGGAAACCCGGACAGCCACATGCAAAAAAAACTTGACCACTGTCTTAACCATACACAAAAATTAAATAAAAAATGAATTAAAGACTTGAGTGTAAGACCTGGAATCATAAAGCTCCTAGAAAAAAACATAGGTGGTAAGCTCCCTAACAGATTTTGGTGATGATTTCTTGAATTTGACACACAAAGTAGAGGCAACAAAAGCAAAAATAAGTGCGAATGCATCATACTAAAAATCTGCACACCAAAGGAAACCGTCAGCAAAATCAAAAGGCAATCTACTGAATGAGAGAAAATATTTCCAAGTCATATCTGATAAGGGGCTAATATATAAAGAATGCATCTTAAAAGCAAAAAACCAAACAGTTCAATTAAAAAGTGGCTGAAGACCTGAATAGACATTTTTTTTTTTTCCAAAGAAAATATACTGATAGCCAGCAGGAATGTAAATAGATGCTCAACATCATTAATCATCAGGGAAATGCAAATCAGAACCTTAGTGATTATCACCTCACTCCTGTGAAAGGGGCCATTATCAAAAAGACAGATACCAAGTGTTGGCAAGGATGCAGAGAAGAGGGAATTCTTGTGCACAGTTGGGACTGTAAATTGATGTACCTACTGTGGAAAACATTATGGAGGGTCTTCAAATTGAAAATAGAACTATATGATCCATCAATTCCACTTTGGGGTATTTATCTGAAGAAAATGAAAACACTAACTTGAAAAGATGCATACACCCTCATGTTCATTGCAGTATTATGTACGATAGCCAAGATATGGAAAACATCGTAAGTGTCCATTGATGGATGAATATATAAAGAATACGTTGTGATATGTATGTACAATGGAATATTATTCAGCCATAAAAAGAATATCTTGCCACAGTATCATGGATGGGTCTCCAAGGCATTTTGCTAAGTGAAATAAGTCTGACAAAGACAGACAAATACTATGTTATCTCTCTTATTTGAGGAGTCTAAAAAAAAGCTTATAGATACAGAGAACAGATTGGTAGTTGCAAGAGGTTGGGAATGAGGGTGGGAGAGATGGGTGAAGGGGGTTAACAGTAGAAAAATGTAATTGATACAAAACACATCGAAATTTTGAATCCTTTAAACTACATATATGTATCAATGTGTTTGATATAAGTATATTATATGTTATATATATACACATATATATATAAAACACTGAAAAAAATATATCCAATAACATTAGCTAATCGTCAAAACACAAGGTAGGCACACATACACACCAAAAAAAAAAAAAAAAGTAGTTTTCAGAATGATCATTTTCAAAGAGATAGTAGCATTTGGCTAAATGATTGTTTTGTTTTTTTGTTTTTTACTACTATTTTCAGCCAGGTTTATTTAGTAGAAAATCTACTTGGCTAGAAGCATAGTTTTGGTACAGCCTAGTGAATACCTGTATAGTTGGGAACTTGAAACCTTCTACATTCTGCTAATGGTGTTTGCCTGAGTTGCCATGGAAGTGAACCCTAAGTGGCTTAAATTTCTAAAGTTGGTGAACTCTGTCTTGGGGTATATGTAGAGGCTTGTGGCCTGCACTAGGAATATGGCTGTAACATGAATGAATCCCTCTGGTAACTGGTTACTACTAAATATTTGATACTTTGCTGAACCGTTTCCCCCTGAATACAAAAATTACTATTTTGCATTTCACTACTTTCTTAAAAGTTTTTTACTGTTTTTGTTTTAAACTGATTAGAAGTTTAGGACTTGCACTAGATTGGCTAACTGGGTGTTCACATGGTATATATGTTTCTAAGCACCCTTATCTTTTACAAAAATTTAATTCTGTTCATAAATTTGTTACTATGTTTAGTAGTGAGCTCGTGTGACCTAACCTTTGGGCAAGTCTTGCCTGTGTTGATGCAATTAATGTCTACTTTACCTGCCCCAGACATTGGAGGGGCATATTAAATAGTAAAAGGAAGAATATTTTGTTTGTATAGTATAGTAGGGATTGATTTCTTCCACTGTCTCTGGGAACATGCTCTTCATTTCCTTCGTAGGCCTATTTTCTTCCTGCCCTTAAATACTAGAAATCTTTATGAATTCTATTCTGTACCTAAAGCATAGATCCTGAATCCCAAATAGTAGTATTTTTGAGTGTGAGGTTTAGGAATTATTGTCTGATGGCTGATGCTAGGACTTCCAGCACTATGTTAAACAACAGTGGTGAGAGTGGACATCCCTGTCGTGTTCCTGATCTCAGGGGGAAAGCTCTCAGTTTTTCCCCATTGAGGATGATGTTAGCTGAAGGCTTCTCATAGATGGCTTTGATGACGTTTAAGTAGGTTCCTTCTATCCCAACTTTCTCGAGAGTCTTTATTAAGAAGGGATGCTGTATTTTGTCAAATGCTTTTTCTGCATCTATTGACAGGATCATATGGTTTTTATCTTTTCTTTTATTGATATGATGGATCACATTGATTGATTTGCGAATGTTGAACCAGCCCTGTAACCCAGGAATGAATCCCACTTGATCTTGGTGGATGATTCTTTTGATATGCTGCTGGATTCGATTTGCAAGGATCTTGTTGAGAATTTTTGCATCCGTATTCATCAAGGATATTGGCCTATAGTTCTCTTTTTTTGTTGGATCTCTGTCTGGCTTGGGAATCAGAGTGATGCTGGCTTCATAAAATGAGTCCGGGAGTTTTCCTTCGACTTCTATTTTTTGGAATAGCTTGAGAAGAATTGGGATTAATTCTGTTTTAAATGTCTGGTAGAATTCCCCAGGGAAACCATCAGGTCCAGGGCTCTTATTTGTTGGGAGATTTTTGATCACTGATTCGATTTCTTCACTCGTTATGGGTCTGTTCAGGTTTTCTATTTCTTCCCGTGCGAAATAAGTCAGGCAGAGAAGGACAAATATCATATGTTTGCCCGTATAGGAGGATTAGGAGGAACTTGACGGAGGAACAAGGGGGAGAAGAAGGGCAGAAATGGTGGGGGAAAGGGAGAGAGGCAAACCATGAGAGACTCTTGAATGCTGACAAAAACTGAGGACTGATGGATGTGGGGGGGAGGGGGGGATGGGCATGGAGGAGGGCACTTTGGGGATGAGCACTGAGTGTTATGTAGAAACTAATTTGACAATAAACTATTTGTAAAAAAAAAAAAAAAGGAATTATTATTAATGTAAAATTCAAGAAGGTGTTTAGTTTTTATATTCTGAAGGGAAATAACTAAAAGAAAACATAAGATGTGTTTTTTATTTTGGAACCCTTTCAATTGGTAAGGGAGGTTTAATACCAAATTTGTGGTTTTTAAGAACTGAAGTCTTTCAAGTTGAGAATGGGAAAAGCAGTAGTTATTAAGATTCCAATGATAATGCATGATTCTTGTTTGGAATTATTTGCTTTCGGTTAGTCAGAAGCGGGAAAACATTTTCTTCCTGAGTTGTTAGAGCTCAGACTTGGGAAGCATTTTCAAGTTATTGTTGTAGTTGAAACATTGTGCTGAGGAAAAATTACTGCCTGGAAAACTGCTTGAGGTAAAATACTATGAGGGAAGTATAGTCTGTAGAGTTGGTGTAATGATTCAGTATTTCTCCTAGCAGTATTTATATAACTTTGGTTTTGCATTTGGTCTACTCTGGATTTCTAATCTTAGCATGAATGCTTTTTTCTTTCTCCTGTTTCATGTGAAGTACTTTTTCCGGTTTCATGTGAAATTTTAGTTTCTGGAGTTATCCTTCAGTTTTTATGTGGTCATTTCTAAAGTATATTATAGTTTTCATAAGCAAGTAAAAACCTTTGTTTGTTAGATATTCTTATTAAATTTGAAATTTGAAAATTTCCACATGTAATGGGCTCAGGTTTGTTTTTTTTTCTTTTGGAAATAGATTGTGCCAGTAGTCTGAGATTGTTGGTTTTAGTCTGTAAAACTATTTTGGATGCCCATTTAAAAAGTCTTGCTAGGACTTTATATGCTTATAATAATATGCTTATTAAAATGAATCAAAAAGTATGAGTGACCACTATACATGAGGTACTATTCTGGGCCTTTGGAGATACAGCAGAGAACAAAACAGCCCTCGCCTATGGAACTTTTATACTTCCAATATTTTAATTGGAAGAGAAAAATATTAAACACAGTAAGATAAGTTAGGTGGTAAGTTCTCTGGAGATAAGAGTAAAGTTGGAGAGTGATGGTTTGGAGGTAGAAGAGTGCCCTGAGGCTTTGTAATTTTGTATAATTATTGAGAAGAGTTCATCTGGTAAGGTGACATTTGAGCAAAGATCTATAGGAATAAAATATGGGAGCACGAAGTATAGATATCTGAGAAAAGAGTATTCTAAGTAGAAAAAACAGCAAGTCCTGAGCACCTGAGGTAAGAAAGAGAACTTGGCTTTGGGAGGAATTGCGAAGGAAACATAGTGTAACTGAAGCAAAGTGATGCAGAGGAGAGAGCTGATCACAAAGAGATTACAGAGCATTGGTAGAATATATAGATTCTAATATATTGAAAATCCTGTAGTTGTTGAAACTAAAATCTACCCATTTTACTTCATTTAAGGTCAGACTCTTTTAAAAAAAAAAAAAAGTTTATTTCAAGAGAGAGGGGTGGGGCAGAGAGAATCCCAAACAGGCTTTGCAGTGTCAATGTGGTGCCCAATATGGGGCTCAAACTCACAAACTGCGAGATCATGACGGGAGCCAAAGTCAGATAGTCAACCAACTAAGTCACCCAGGTGCCCCAGATCAGGCTCTTCCTAACTAATATAGTAGTTTACTTACCTCTATAATGAAGAGTATGGAAATTGCTAACAAAAATATTTGCAGTCTCCTTTTAAGGTCTCTCAAACTAGTTAGAATAGAATGATTCAGAAGTAAATAATTATAGTGTAGAATAATTCTGTAGTGTAGAATTATGTGTTGGCTTTAGTGACTGGAGACTACCTTAGTATATGAAAGGGAAGACTTGATTCATTTCGAAGAATGAGCAAGAATGTAAAGATTTAGGTGTGAAACAGCAAGGTACATCACAGAAAACTGGAAAGTGATTCTGTTTTGGAAGCCAGAAGTCAAGAAGGGAGGATATTGACAAGGCCAGAATGTGTGCAATCCTGTAAGTAGTAGGGATGTCACTGAGGTTAGGCAGTGACAGTGTTGTGTTGTAGATCATTCTTTGGTCAGTTTAGAGAATGTTTAGGGGAGTGAGGTGAGGGAGACCCCAAATCAGAAGTGAAGAAGTCAGTCCAACGTTTCTCAGTGGGGACAATTTTGGGTGGAACAGTTTTATTTATTTAAAAATATTTTGGGGTGGAGGTGCCTGGGTAGCTCAGTCAGTTGAGTGTCCAACTTTGGCTCAGGTCATGATCTCACAGTTCATGAGTTCAAGCCCCATGTCGGACTCTGTGCTGACAGCTCAGAACCTGGAGCCTTCTTTAGATTCTGTGTCTCCCTCTCTCTCTCTGCCCCTCCCCTACTTGCTCCGTGTCTCCTTCTTTCAAAAATAAATAGAAACATTAAAAAATGTTTTCAAGTAGGCTCTGGGCCCAGCGTGGGTCCTGAACTCATGACACTGAGATCAAGAGTCACATGCTCTATCTACTGAGCCAGCCAGGTGCCCCAACGGGTAGAGTAGTTTTAAATTATGAAGTGCTTATTGTGCATTGCAAGACAGTAGTCTCCCTCATTGATCGATATTAAATGCCAGTAAAAACTTTCAGTGTGTTAATCACCCTTCCCCACTTTCTGAATACTTTCAGGAGAGGTGGTGGAAATAAGTAGGACTTGAATTCTGGCTTCAGCAATGATTGTGAAATGGAGTGGAACAAGTAGAATTGCTGGAGATTTAGGAGACTTGGTTATTGATAGGCTGTAAGGAGTATATATAAACACACAGGAGCACCTTTGGGGTAGTATTGTGACAAATTTTATGACAGATTCAGTTTTAAAAAACTAAAAAAAGATTTTGAGGTGTATAAAATGACTTGATACCATCAGAGGGAAGTAACCATTATATTTAAGAATTGAATAGCTTATCAAGATAGTTTCTGGAAGGATATAGAAAAATATAGATATATCCAGATAAATGGAGGAAAAAAATTAAGAAGATAACTTCTTATAATTGGGTTCAGAACTTGATCAATGTGCTTCAAGTTCTAAAGAATTCAAAAGGAGCAAGACAGCTATGCCTTGCCCTCATTATATTTTAAGAGGCAGAGAAAGCTTAGCTTTGGGAATAAGGTGTACATGATACCTTTAGTGCTGTAGGACAGGTATGAAGCACTGTTCAAGAAGATTCAGAGAAGGCAGAGATCGAATTCTGTTCTTTACTATGAGAAAATGAACCATACACACCAAATTGTGAAAGCACTATTTAATTTTTGTTGCAAGTATGAATCGTGAAAGCCTGTGTCATTCTTCTGTTCTGCCAGCACTCTGTTAGACTGTTTTGTGTTTTGTTCTTTAAGCATTGTTGGCTAGGGTGACTGCTTATCTAAAATTCATTTGTTTATTAAATGTTACTTTGTATACTAATTGGACCTATTAGAACAAACATTTTTGAAAGATTGTGAGCAGTTAAATGGTCATAGTTACATTGGTGTTTCTTGCTAGTGATCAAGGTCAAGTTAGGTCACTTGAATTTTTATTTAATCATTATGTGCTGAAGACTAAAAGTGGACAAACTTAATGAATAACTTTAATTTCTTTCCCTTTATCATAGTTATACTGAGATATTTATACATTTCTTTCTTATATGTACATTAAAAGTGAGATGACTCATTTTTGGTCTTCCTTTCTATAAATTGGATCATATTTTATATTTTCTTCGTTGAATCTGCCAATAATAAGCTTTAAGCAGATTGAAGGTGAAACTCTGAGGTCTGTTAAGAGCCACCTTTTTCTTTTTCCCCAGTTTTGGTGCTGAAACAATTGTGTATTAAACCATTCTATAGTTATGCTCTCACACTTGAAATATAAAATTGGAAATTAGATTGCTTTAACTGTTTTCAGAGTAATAGCAAATAGAGTTCCTGGGTTGTTTCTTCTTGCAAATTTATGCAACAAGAAACTTCAGTTCATTTCCAGTTTTGTTAGTATTAGCTAGTTGAAACCAGCTAGTTTAACTGAGCTTAACTCAGTAAAACAGAAGGGTGAGAACAATGAAAATTCTATATAAACAAACCAAGATCCCACCCACTCACAGACCACATATCTGTTCCTATCTTCCTTATAGTACAAACATCATTCTAGGAGAATGTTAATAAGAGTCTTTTGACCTTCAGTTTGTTTGTGCTTCCATATGTCTAATTTTTTTTTTTTTGAATGGTAGGGATTAATAATACTGACATTGTAGCTCTGAGGGTTTATGAGTAATAAGAGAACTGAAAGTTCTACAGGGCCTTGAAATAGTTTCTTTCGAGATAAATAGTTGAGGGTGAATTACTCTGAGGAAGTTTGATTTACTTAATGGTATTGATCCTTTATGTAATCCTAATCAGTATCTTTCTAATCAATATTATCCTTCCTAATGAGTATTACTTCTCAGTGGTCTCAATTATTCTCCTAAGAGATTTTTTAATAACCTCTCCAAACTGTCTATTGTTGCTCAACTGTTAGATTTTTTACCTGTTATCATGCACATCCGGCATTAATAATAAATTAAAGCCAGAGAGTAAATCTTTTTTTTTTTTATTGCAGACTTAATTCAGTGTACAAACGAGATGAATGTGAACATCCCACAGTTGGCAGACAGTTTATTTGAAAGAACTACTAATAGTAGTTGGGTGGTGGTCTTCAAATCTCTCATTACAACTCATCATTTGATGGTGTATGGAAATGAGGTAAGCCAAATTTTTGGTTAACAAGCATACTGGTGTGATGACTGATTATTCAGCTTGCTTCACTCATGGAAACTTCAGGAATGGCTTCAGTAACCAAATAATACAGGTAAAAAGGACAAGGTGACAAGGCAGAAATAAAATTGTAGATTCTGCAATTTGAGGTAGGATGGTGGGTCAAAGCCCAGAGGACTTTCAATAATGGGATCAAGAAGCAGGGATTAATGCCTAGAGGTAGATTCCATAAGCAGCACTGGTTTTTGCAGGGCTTGTGTATAGACTGTATGTTTGTCTATATCCATTTGCTTTATTATGGCCAATCAGATTTCTGCCTGATTTTATATAGTTGTCTTTGGAACCACTTTGTCTAGTTCGAAGCTGTTATACTGAGGACTAAAATAGCATTTGCTAAGAGGGACTGATTAAAGAGTGCCTTCTTAAGCAGAGAAGTGTTTCAAGCCTAACTAAAGTCTTCATTACCTGAAAGGGTAACAAAAAGATGCATAAACTTCTGCATTTTAAAGTTTGGAGAGAATCATGTTTTCCGTGATAGGCTAGTAGCTGATTTTTGAGTTCTTACCTCAGCCCAGTTTTCTCAGCCCAGTATACTTACTTGCAAAATTGAGTTAAAAGCCACATTTAAAATTGTGTTACAAGAATATTTGAATGCAACTAGGTAAATCTACACGCTTAGAAGTCTACATCTTAGAAAATACAGCCCACTGATTGTTGAGAGATGGAGTGTTGGTATTAGACTTTTGAGCAGAATGACTTTCTGACATCCATCACTTTATTCATTTGGGGCTTTTTGGTGCTAAAGCTCTGTTATCTTGGGCAGATACCAATAGAGCATCATTAAATTAATTTAGAATTAAAGCCAGAATTTACCTACAACTTCATGGTTGCAACAGATCTTACTGTATGTATGTTTTGTTGTTCTCTTCTGGTCCTTGTCCACAAGTGAGTTTTTAATAACTATAATCATAATTTAGGTAAAATATTATATTTAGCTTTTTTATATCTTGTCACACCATAAGCATTGCCATATTCTATATTTTTTGTATTTATCATCTTTAGTGACAGCTTAATGGATCATATATTCCATAATTTTCTTAACTTTCCTCGTCCTAGAAATTTAGCTTTCTAATCACTGTTACAGCAGCATCACACTGGATGACTTTATTTTGTAGTGTTTAAGAGTTATTCCTAGAAGTTACTTGAAATATGATTGCTCAGTCAACAGACATGACCATTTTTAGGACATATGTTATTCATATGTTGCTTTCTAATTTATTGTAAGCAGTGTATAGAGTCAATAGAAATGTTTAGATATACTAACTTTAATGTAACTTGAAGCATTTTTTATCTTAACTAGGATAACAGTTTCTACTTTTTTGGGGACTGTGTTTACTTAAGGTCATGATCATTTTTTGTGAAGAATTTCAGGCTTATTTAGTATTTTTCACTTTTTAAAAAAAATGTAGTTCATTCTTTAAAAAGAAAAAGCCACAAATATAACCAATTAGAATGCTAGCTAAAAAGGATAACTATTAGTCGTGACTTTCAGGGACTGTAAATAAGGTGATAATAGTAGACACAAAACCTTGATAAAGGTAAGGAAACAGAAAGTTGACTGCCATTCCTTACAGGTGACTGATAGGAGAAAGATAGCATTTCATTGTGGTTTTTAGATAAACTCATGTTTATTTTCCTTAAGCAGCTAAGAAAAATTCAGTACTCTTCTCATTGGCAGGTTTAGTAGTCTGTGAGAGAATATGCATAGGATTTTACTATGTTGTGGGGATGAGAATACCATAGGGTAGGGAAGAGAGTGATCTCCTTTCCTGCCCCTGCTAGGGGACATTTGTTGCACGTGATGGGGTTGCTATTGGCACCTGTAGGTAGAGAGGCCAGGAATGCTTTTAAACATTACAATGCACAGGACAGGCTTCCCACAATAAAGAATTAGCACAGCTTATGAAAATCATGGGGTCTAATATGGTCTTAGGATATTTTAATACCTTTTTGAAACAAGTTGTTTTAGGATAAGTGATGAAACATCAGTCTTTGATTTATACATTGTTTTTCAAAATCCTGGCTTGGCAGTAAAGAAGTGTTGATATATACCCTAATTGATAGTAACCCTCTGCATGAATTTAAAAAAAAAAAGGAAATCTTAAGGGGAAGTGAAATTGAAAGGAATTAGCTCTCTGTTTTAGAGGTTGTATATAAAGGAAAGTTAAAATAGTGTTCTGTGGTAAGCACTTTGGAGAAAATTTTGACAGTATTTTGAGAAGATGAACTTTTGCATACATGCTGACCCAAAAGTTTATATCATGAGAAACTCTTGTAATGTTTGCACATGGAGACTAAGTACAAAGATGTCTGTGAAATGTGGTTAATAATAGTGAAGTTGGAAAGAACTTAAATATCCATGGAGAAATGGGTACATAATGATATAGTAGGTCATTGAAATACTAGAACATCACTTAAAATGAATGAACTGGATCTATGTATATTAATTAAACTTTTTCTTGGGAAAAAGTTATTAAAAAGCATATTGGAAAAGAATAAGTACAGTATGATTTTTCTGTAAATTTAAAATAGAAAAATTATGTACAATTTATAGGTTGTATATATAGAAAAATTGTAAAAATATGTGTGAGAATGATACATACCTACTTCAGAAAAGTATTGCCTTTGAAGAGGAAAGGAAATGAGATTGAAGATCTCATGAAGAATGAAGATTATATGTCTTAGAGAGTCTTTAATGTTTTGTTTCTCTAAGAAAATCTAAAGTAAACATGGCAGTGTGTTTAATCTGGACAGTGGGTGAGGGGAGATGTCTATGTAATACTGTTCTCTTGTATGATTACAGGTATTTTGTTTAAAAAAGGTCATAAAAATTGGGTCACCAGGTAGATGTATTAAAGAAAAGATGCCACTTGAATGTGATTAGCTCTAGCCCTAATATGCTGCAGTAAAGCCAAAATTTCTGGTTCCAGGTTAAAAGTGTCTACTTCCTTTTAGATGTTAATACTGAAGCCATGAGTATTAGGCTTTAATAAATTCCTGTGTGCTAGTGAAAAACATGGATTATGTTTTTAGGTTTGGTAACTAGTTAATAGGAAGACTGAGGATGAGAAATTTAAGCTAGAGAAGCTTAATGGAACGTGTTATAAACACAACCCCCCCCCGCCCCCCCCCGCATTCTCAGATTAGACTTTGTTAGATGGCATTATCTTAATTTGATGTAATATTTGTTTGTTTGTTTTCCAGCGTTTTATTCAGTATTTGGCTTCGAGAAACACATTGTTTAACTTAAGCAATTTTTTGGATAAAAGTGGATTGCAAGGTAAATACACCTTATGCATTATAGAAAATCAGCCTTGTATGACGATTACCGTAGAATTGAACGCTGTCTTTTAGAACATGTGCTGTGGAGGAATTTCATATATTAGTGAAAGATGTAGAGAAGAAAAACTGTTTTAATGTGGAAATTAAGATTGATTTTAGCACTTGACACTTAGAACTCTAAGAAATAGAATAAGATTGAGCTTTCAGAGAATGGACTGCCCGATTTCAGTCCCATCTCTACCACTTACCAACTGCATGAACTTGAGCAAGTTACTTTACCTCTCTTCATCTATAAAGTCAGGAATAATGATAACACCTACCCTGTAGGGTTGTCATGAGACTTAACCTAGTTAATAATTGTAAAGTGCTTACAACAGTGCCTGGCATACAGGAAACACTAGTAAGTATGAGCTTTCATTGTTACTGTTATTATTTTATGCCATATTGCAAGAAATGTAGTTGGGGATATCATACATTTTAGTAGCAACGGTAAGTATTGTATATTGTTCAGATGAATTGCTCATTGATGCTCACACCTGTTATTTGTTTATTTTACTTTTAATTCAGTAACTTGAGATTGCTATGTTGTTGTACTCCATGCACATTCTGTCTTACTGGAATCTATTGTCCTTACTTCCCGAACTAGGCCTTTAACATTGTACAATGGCAGCTCTAGGAATAACATCACAAAGAACATACCAACTGATTGGGAATATTCAATAAATAATAGGGCTCAATCTGGGAAACGTTTTTAGAGAAGGGAAGATTTTATGCTGGGCTTTGAAAGCTAGATAAGGACATTGGTTGGTTTAAGCAAAGGTACACATGAAAGAGCATGGGATATTTAAGATTAATTATAGAGCAAGTGAATATAAATAGAATGTATGGATGATATATTGGAGAACATGTAGCGACAGATAGCCCTGTAGAAGCTGTTTGGGGGCAAAATCAGACACAAAAAATTTTGATAGAGTAGGGATTTTATAATGCAGTGAGAAACCATCAGGTTTTTGAGTAAAGAGAAAGGGGAGAAGGACTATGTTTTATAAGGAAAGTGTTATACCTAAATACAAGTTGAATTATAGTGATAAAGTCTTGAAGACATTAAGACTTTTCTCATCTTTTTTCTTGGTCATCTAGTAGAATGTTTTCATCATTTAGTAGAAAGTTAATGACCTGAATTGTGGCTTTTGTGGAGATAACATCAGTGGCATTTAGTGACTAGCAGTGTTTGGGTTAGGGGCTGTCCAGTTCAGTACTTGTTCACTTTTGGGAATTGGAAATATTAATTAGAATGCATCAGATACCCTATCTTCCAGAGATTTGGGAAGGCCAGTAATCTATATATAGAACTAAGTGTTATAAGATTGATTTTATTTTGATAATAGATATAGTGATGCAAGTAGTTAAACACTAGAATCACTTTTTCAATTAAAACCTTAATTAGAAACCAGAAATGTGTAACAGATAAAACTAGAGCTGATCTCTTTTCAGGGATATGAATGGAACACTACTTATCTTTTTATTTCTGTTTATTTGAACTTTAAGAGTCTGTGGAAAATAATTTGCAAACCACTACTCTAAAGCAAAGTATATGCATATATACAAATGGAGTTTTTTGGTGTCTTATTAGCTACTAATTTTCCACTTAAGATGGAAATTAAGCACTTCTAGTACTGAGATTTTAGGATTTTTATTCCTTTTATGTAGCATTTTTTAGGCCTTTTGCTTGAAGCTCCTATTCTGAAGAGATTATAAAGATAAAACTGAAACAACAATTAGAAGTATGTAATTCAGTGGTTTTGACATTTAATTTTGGCTGCCATATAATTTGCTGGGTGGAGTCTGGTATATTTTATTATATTTTATAATACATATGTACTGTGTATATATATAAACATAAATAAGCTTCCAGTCTAGTGAGTTAGACTAGTACTAGTGTACATCAGATCGCTAGTAACTGTACATGAAGAATAACATGGAAACACAGAGTTCAGGGAAGTGTCAGAGATTGAGAGATGGTAGGTATTTCTCCTAGCAGGAGGATGGAGTAAAGTTGATTAGAGGGAACAATATAAACTAAAGAGCTAAGGAATATGAGTATGTAACACCTTATAAAGTACAGTAGTACTTATGAGCATACTTGAGGACAATAATGTTTTTTTCTATTTTGTTCATTGGTTTTTCTCCAGTGGCACTTAGTAGGACTCAAGAAATATTTGCTGAATAAATGAATTGGTAGTGATGTTAAATTCAGTTATTTTACATTTTTGTTATTCTTTTGGTATTTTTGAAGTAGTAGAGATCATGAAATAAAATGAAATTTGTTGGTGAAGATGAGCTAAAATAAAATGGACCTGCTTTTTTAATCAGGAGGAAAAATTTATAGACATCCTTGATCCAGGCAGTAACTAAAATATAAAATTGTTGTTTTAATGAATTGGTTATATCTTACGTTGCTGAAGTTTTCAAATCTTGTGATTATGATGAAAGAAAATCTTAGAGAAAGTTTTACTGAAAACATCCATATCATTCTTTCTTATTATGCCTTAAACTTGCATATTGCCATTTCTTTCATCATACTATACAGTAATTTTTTGTACTTTTTATAAGGTTGGCACATATAAGTTTGGTTGTTCCAAATAATATATAACTGAAGATTTCTTAAGTATGAAAATTATTGCTTACTGATTTGAAGAGAGGGGCTTATGGTATGTTCAGTTCGAGTTAGTAGATTAACAGATTGTATTTAAGAGAATATGGTTTTCCAAATTCCTGTAGGAATGTTGATCAGAAGTATAATAAAAATATTATTTTAGTGAAATTTAGAGGGAGGATTTACAAAGCTACCTATGACATACCTGACTTAAAACGTGTGAAGTCTTAGAGGTTTTAATGTGAAGGTATTCATTATTAGTCACTTAATTTACATTAGTAGACTGAATTGGGATAGCGAGATATTAATAGCCTTTGGATGAAATGAGTTGGTTTTCTAAGCAAACTGGGATTTTAATAATTTATGGAAACATTTTCTATTTGTTTTCTTACAGGATATGACATGTCTACATTTATTAGGCGGTATAGTAGGTATCTTAATGAAAAAGCAGTTTCATACAGACAAGTTGCGTTTGATTTCACAAAAGTGAAAAGAGGGTGAGTTAAGCTTCCCCCCCCCCCTTTTTTGATATCTATTGGATTTGAATACTTTAAAATGTAAACCATAGAAATTACTAGATTATGAATTACGGAATTTCAGGCCAGTTTAAAATAAGAATTTTATTTTTCTTTCAAGTATATCATATGCTTTGTGTTAGGATTTTTAAAAGCTCTTTCTAATTTTATAACAGTTTTATTGAGATATAATTCACACAACATAAAATTCATCGTTTTGAAGTGTATAATTAAGTGGGTTCTCCTATATTTACAAAGTTGTGTGCTACATCACTATCCCAGAACATTTTATCATTCCTGTAAGAAAAAACCTTATACCCATTACCAATCACTTCCCATTTTCCTCTTTTTCCAGAGCCTGGCAACTATAAATCTACTTTCTGTCTCTATGGATTTGCCTATTCTGGATATTTTAGATAAATGAAATCATACATTATATGGCCTTTTGATTCTGGCTTTTCTCACCTAGCAAAATGTGTTCAAGTTGTACCATCCTTTTTTTAATGTGGATTGCTACCTGATACAGCCTGGTATACAGATTTTTCTTAGGATATATGAGAAGACCTTGGATAAAGCCACTAAAGACATTCTTAAGGGGCATTGGTAACCCTTGTAACTCTGAAAGACTGCCTTAAGGGAAATCTGGCTTCTGCAGAAATATTTTTGTGAATGCCTTTCTGAATTTCCCTGCTTCTCAAATATCTAAAGAATTAATGTTTTCTTTAAATTGTTCTTTTGAGGGGCGCCTGGGTGGCTTAGTCGGTTAAGCGTCCGACTTTCGCTTAGGTCATGATCTCGCGGTTCGTGGGTTCGAGCCCCACGTGGGGCTCTGTGCTGACTGCCAGCTCAGAGCCTGGAGCCTATTTCAGAGTCTGTATCTCCCTCTCTCTCTGACCCTCCCCTGCTCATGCTGTCTCTCTCTCTTTCTCCTAGAAATTAAAAAAATATATATATTTAAAAAAATAATAAAATAAATTGTTCTTTTGAGGGACACCTGGGTGGCTTAGTTGGTTGAGTGTGTAACTCTTGATTCAGCTGAGGTCATGATCCCAGGGTCATTGTATTGAACCCCAAATCAGGCTCCATGTCAACCACCTCTCCCTCACTTGCACATGCGCAGTCTCTCTCTCTCTCTCAAATAATGAATGAATGAATGAATGAATGAATGAATAAGTATGAAATGTTAAATTACCAGACTGCAATGGAAAATTTAATACAAATGTAAAAGTAACCCCTTAGTTAACTTAAGCATTTTAAAAACTGAACCTCAATGTTCTGTGTCACTATTCCAAATTAATCAGGAGGTGATTAGTTTGCAACTTAATCAAAATGAAATTCCACAGATTTTGTTTCATATATTTAAATACTTTGTCATTTGTGAGATGATAATAGAAGAGTTCATCTTAGAAGTCTGGTTCTTAATTTCATTATCCTGTCCAATGAACCTAATTGGGCTTATACTAATACTTCAGTGGAAAGTGTGTTCAGTAAAGCCAGTCTTCAAGATATCTGTAGATTTCAGATTAATACATTTTTAAAATAATAATATTTTTTTGAAGGACTAGTTTTGTGATTGAGGAGAGTTGCTGCATTTCTTTTCTTTTTTTTAAGTTTACTTTGAGAGAGAAAAAGAGTGGGGGAAAGGCAGAGAGAGAGGGAGAGAGAAAATCTCAAGCAGGCTCTGTGCTGTCAGCATGGAGCCCAACATGGGACTTAACCCATGAACTTTGAGATCACGACCTGAGCCATATCATGAGTGGGACACTTAACCAACTGAGCCACCCAGGTGTCCCTACATTTCTGTATTTAAGAAAAGTGAGAACAGCCTTTAATTATGCATGATATATTTAATATTGACTTAGGAAATTACTTTTAGAGGATAGGGAAAGTGAATCAAGGAGTCATAATGCAGTGAACCAAGAAGCACAAAATTGACATACACAGATACCTACACATGTACATTTATATATAATGTATTAATAATAAGAAAAAATATAGGACATAGGCTGTACGTGGAGAATGTAGCAGCACTTAAGATTTAATATATCAAAAAAATTTATTATATCATGACTAGAACCTCAGTGAACTGTTTCAGTCTTGGAGAGGACTTTTGTAATAAATAGTACAGTTACATTTATAAGGTAGTAATTTTTTATGTTTATAAAACTAATACATTTTAAAAACTGAGGCAGGATAGCAACCTATATTATAACTTGTAGGAAACTTATAAGAAAATGTTACGGTTTTAGTATATGTAACTTGCTTTCTGTGTGTAAATAGAAATAAATATATGTATGAAGACCCATAGAAAATCACACAACAATTGGATTATATTATTTGAAGACTGCTTTCCTTCCCTCTTGTGTATTTTAGATATTATCAGTCTGTCCTCAAAGATCTCATCTTTTGAATGGCTGTAGCATTCTGTTCTAGATGAACATTTGATTTACTCTCATTTTTTATCTTTTTTCTTTAAAAATTTTTTAAAAATGTTTTATTTTTGAGAGAGACAGATAGAGACAGTGTGAGCAGGGGAGGTTCAGAGAGAGAGAGAGATACAGAATCCGAAGCAGGCTCCAGGCTCTGAGCTCACT
The DNA here is from genome assembly GCF_003009895.1 of Hyaena hyaena. Taxonomy (NCBI): domain Eukaryota; kingdom Metazoa; phylum Chordata; class Mammalia; order Carnivora; family Hyaenidae; genus Hyaena; species Hyaena hyaena. Next base: position 737,212 of record NW_024081297.1, on the reverse strand, counting down.
GTCAGCACAGAGCCCGACACAGGGCTCAAACCCACAAACCCTGAGATCATGACCTGAGCCGAAGTTGGATGCTTAACTGACTGAGCCACCCAGGTGCCCCTCTCATTTTTTATCTTATAAAAGCAGTGTATCCTTTTGACCCTCCTTTTATATATTTGTATTTTTTAAAACTTTATTTTGAGAGAAAGAGTGCATACATATGGTAGAGGGGCAGAGGGAGAGAGAGAATCCCAAGCAGGCTCCACACTGTCAGCATGGAGCCCAGCACAGGGGTTAAATGCATGAACTTTGGGATCATGACCCAAGCCAAATCAAGTCGGATGCTTAACTGAGCCACCCATACTTCCCAATTATGTATCTGTATTCTTTTTTGTTTTGTTTTAATGTTTATTTGAGAGAGAGAGAAACGGCATGAGCAGGGCAGGGGCAGAGAGAGAGGGAGACACAGAATATGAAGTAGGCTCCAGGCTCTGGGCTGTCAGCACAGAGCCCCATGTGGGCCTCAAACCCATGAGCCTTGAGATCATGACCTGAGCTGAAGTTGGACACTTAACCAACTGAGCCACCTAGGTGCTCCTATGTATTTTTTTTTTTTTAATTTTTTAATGTTTTATTTATTTCTGAGAGAGAGAGACAGCGTGAGCAGGGGAGGGTCTAAGAGAAAGGGAGACACAGAATCTCAAGCAGGCTCCAGGCTCTGGGCTAGCTGTCAGCACAGTGTGAACAGGGGAGGGTCAGAGAGAGAGGGAGATAGAGAATCTGAAGCAAACTCCAGGCTCTGAGCGAGCTGTCAGTGCAGAGCCCGACATAGGGCTCGAACCCACAAACCATGAGACCATGACTGAGACCAAGTCGGACTCTTAACTGACTGAGCCCCCCAGGCGCCCCTATGTATTTGTTTTCTTAAGTGAAGTTTCATATAGAATAAAGTTTTAGAACTGATAGGTCAAGGGTGATACACAGTGAGGGTGATAGCACAAGGGTGATAAATTTAACATTTTAATATTAAATACCAAATTGCCTTTTCTAAAAGTTGTGCCAAATTATTGACTTAAATATAGTTATAAATATCTCGTTCACTGTGTTCTTCTTTCCTCCCGTAAAAGTATCTCATTAGATATTCATTTTACATTGATTGATTGAATAATTCAATAAATAGTGACACTGAGCTTCTTTCTGTCCTAAAATGCCATTCACACTTTGTTGCCTTTCAGTATCTTTTGCCCCCTTCCCATTAGGTATTTTATTCTTTCTTACTGTGTTGAATGTTAAGAGCTCATGGGCTATTTAAAGAAGTCTAGGTGTGAATTCTACCTTCACTCCAGTTAAAAGAAGAATTTTAGTAACATACTTTAGCCATACTTGCTGACTTTTTAAAAATAACTTTATTTTGAAATAATTTCACTTCCAGAAATACTGCAAGAATAATGTAGGTAACTCCTACATCCTTTACTCAGATTCAGCAGATTTTAACATTTTTTCACATTTGCTTAATCTCAGTGTGTGTATATACTTTTTTCTGAACCATTTGAGAGTGGATTACATACCTCATGCCTTTTTATAGTTTATATCCATTAATAGTTCAGTGCACATTCCTAAGAACAAGCATATATTTTTAATATATCCATCAATTTGCTAATTTTTTACATATCGCACATAAACTGATACTGTTTGTACAGGACAGTAAGTTAAATTAAGACTTCTTGAGGTTGAAGGGTTAGGAATTAATGTCATGGTACGCATAGACATGCCATTTGTACCATAGTAGTATGCTCTGGCACAGTTAGGAGCCTTGTCTCTGAATTATTTCATCTGTAAAATGGAAAACAGTGACTTGTCTACTAAAATTGTAGTAAGAATTAAGGGAAATATTGCATGTAATGCTTAGCACATGGCAAACACTCTAACAAGTAAGCTTTTTATGTATTGGGAAAATAAATTGTCATGATAAATACAAATATTTTCCCTCCTTTTTAAACAATGAAAGTTTTAAGATCTTATGCAATAAAAATTACAGTCTTTATTTTTATGACTTTTCTCTTTTTAAGGACACTCAGAATAAGCCTTTTTACCCCCAAAATGATCAGTTACCTATTCATGTTTTCATTGTATATATTTATGGATTCAGTATTTTATTTCTTAAGTCTTTGATTCATTTAGAATATATCTTGGTATAAAAAACTGAGGTGTAGATCAACTATAATTTTTAATAGGAATATAGGATATTAAAATGTTAAAATGAATTATTGCCCAGGAATGATTAAATAACTTTTTGCTTATACCTGATGCCTTCCTTTATAAAGCCCCTTTTTTGTTATTTGGCAAATACTTAGTAATTCTTCAAAAATTCACTCAAGCATCATTTCTTTGAGGAAACCTTTCTTTTTTGTTTTTAATTTTTTTAATGTTTATTTTTGAGAGAGAGAGAGCAAGAATGAGTGGGGGAGGGGCAGAGAGAGGGAGACAGAATCTGAATCAGGCCCCAGGCGACAAGCTGTCAGCACAGAGCCTGACACAGGGCTACAACCCATGAACCATAAGATCATGACATGAGGCGAAGTAGAATGCTTAACCGACTGAGCCACTCAGACGCCACAAAGGAAACCTTATTTCTTCTGTTAGATTTTATATAACACTGTCACTTCCATGAGGTCACCATGGCCTTACTCCTATTTGTATCTTCAGGACTTTCCACAGTGTCTAAACATAGTCATGATTAACAGGTTTTGAAAAGATAACTTAAATGGTTCTATGAAAAATGAATCCAGTAAGTTGCCTTTAGATTAATCTTTTCAGTTGGTTGTTAAACATCAATCCGCATATTTTCTGTTTAATATTCCATTTTTTCATAGTATTAAGTTGAATTATCTTGAAATCTAAATTGATTTGGTTCAAAGTATCAAGATACTGTTATGTAACAAGCAAAACAGAATAATCCAGGTATATTCTGTAAATAAGGACATGGATAACTAGCCTTTAATCCATTGCTTTTATATTTGAGAAGGAAGTATCTGCATTGTATTATAATGTGTTTAAGAAGTTATAAAACTTGTGTTCTTCATGGAATATGAATTGTGTATTTGGTGTGAATCATATTGAAGCATTTGGATTTGTGAATTATTTGAGTGTTTTGAAGTGTGATAAAAGCACTTGGTAACTGCTAAGATTTTTCTTAATTGAGAAATTTAAAGTTCTTTGGAAAGAAACGATGTGGAAGTTAGTGACAGAGGGGGAATCAAAATTGTCCCCATGGCTTCTGGTGCAAGTCACTGGGGAGATGCGCAGCTTTTATTGGGAAGATTTTGGAATGGAATAGGGTTGGGCATAATGGTAAAAAATTAGAGATTTAGTTTTGGAAATACCAGTTTTGTCATGCCTGTGATTTATACAAAGTGAGATACGAAGTAGACAATTGGACATAGTAACTTAGAACTTAAAAGTTCTGGTTTAGGAGTATAATACATCATTGGCACCTTTGTGGTTCTCTCTTGGGAATGACATATCCCCTGGGGGTAAATATAGAATGAGAAGAGAGAGCCCAGGAACACTTGAGATACACAACATTTATTTTAGAGGATGGATAGGGGATGAGTAGCCAAGAAAAGAAAGTGAAAGCGTGATAGTGAAGAAAATACTATGAGCAGTCTAGTTATATAATGTTAGACAAGTACCCATTGGAGAAGCAACATAGAATTTCTACATGACCTAAACTAGAGTAGTTTAACTTGAGTGTTAGGAGAGGAGACTATATTGCGATGAATTGAATAATGAATGAAAAGGGAGCATGGAACTCTTTTTGAGAGGTATACTTGGCTTTGTGAGACAAATGGTAGCTGAATGGGAATATGGATTTAGTGGAGTGTGTGTGTTTGAAGAATGGTGATAACAGAGACTTTGCTGGCATGTTCATGGGAATGGTCTAGTATAAAAGAAGAGATTAATCAGCAGCACTGTAGCTATTTGCCACATGTGGCTAGTTAAATTTAAATTGATTAAAGTGAAATAAAATAAAAAATTTATTTCTTCAGTTGCATCAGCCATATTTTGGATACTCAAGAGCTGCATGTGGCCAGTGGCTACCATGTAAATGGTGCAGATAATTGAACATTTAGACCATTGCAGATAGTTGGACAATGCTGAGAAAAAAGACAGCCAAAGAACTGTGACACAGTGGGATCCAGAGGACCTCTGTGAATGGTATTTATATTTCATAGAAAGAGATAGATTTCCTCCATTGAATGGGACCAGACCAGATAGATGTAGTTTTTGTTGGTGAGTTGACTAGAAAAATCTCTTTGTGTGATCTTCTATTTTTTTTTTATATTTTTATTTATTTCTAGGAGAGAGAGAGAGAGACAGCGGGAGCAGGGGAGGGTCAGAGAGAGAGGGAGACACAGACTCCGAAACAGTCTCCAGGCTCTGAGCTGGCAGTCAGCACAGAGCCCGATGCGGGGCTTGAACCCACAAACCGCGAGATTGTGACCTAAGTGAAAGTCGGACGCTTAACCGACTAAGCCACCCAGGCGCCCCATGATCTTCTATTTTTGAATGAAATATTTGGGAGTTATGAGCTGATAGTTTGTGTATTGGGTATGGGGAGGCAGGTAAGAAGGGGTGGGGGAATCAGGTTTGAAAGTACTTAGAGGAATTTACTGAGGAGGCTAAGAGGATTATTGGCAGTCCTGAGCCCCCAGTTTTAGATTGAGGATAATGAAATTTAGAGTTTTACCGGTTTGCTATATTGTGTGGTTTTCTTTACCAGCACTCATCTGCTTAGCCAGGATTATGAATTTGCCAAGTGACTGCAAGGGAAGAAGAGAGGTACAAGAGAGTTAAGAGTATTTGCAAGGTAATTATCACAGTGATAATCTGTGGAATTCTAAGCTAGATGAAGGAAGTAAAACTAAGAAGGGCCAATTAGAAGGGTAGTGGTAGAAGTTGAGACATTCAAGTTTATGATGAAGTCAAATAGTTTATGCCAAAGCAGCTGGAGGTTAAAGGGTTATTGTCATAGGTTAAGGTGTCTAAATTGTATCTTTTTTTCATTCTGGTGATGGGGTAGGGATAATGTGGTTTCTGGGGACAGGACATGATATGACCATAAGAATAGGGTCTCTAGTCAAGGGACTATGAGATTAAAATTTTGAATTGGTTGTTCATGTAGATGGTAAAATAACCAAGAAAAATTGAGCCAGTACTCAGGTCTTCTGTGATAAAGAGGAAATGACCAGCAGGTCAAAAATGACTTCAGCAAGGAGAGGAGGGAGAACTAAAAGGAAACTGATCAAATCAGAGTGAGGTGTATGAAAGGTAAAAAAATTGTTGTTAAGATCACGTGATGTCCTCATCCCAAACTACAGCAGCTGGTAGCAACCAGTGGAATACAGTACTTGAGGGGAAACAGGCATCTATGGGTTAACACTTACTGGGGAGAGTTGTTGGACTAAGGCTGGTAACAGTTGCCTACCTAAGGCCGTCCATTGTTTGTTCTTTAAACTCAATTTTGTCTTTGTCTGTTGTTGATTTTCATAGCCTAAATGTTTTTCTGGTATCTGGGGTTGTGATTGAAAGGGTAGTAGCTCAGAGTAGAGTGGCTGTTTATAGGTAAGTGTAAGTCATTTGTAAATTGGGGAAACCTATACATTTTTCAAAAGTGAGTTTTATTCTCACAAAGTGTTATTAAAAGCACTGTTTTAGAGCCTACATTAGGGTTTACATAATGACCCTACCACCTAGTAGTTCTCTGACCTTAGACCATCATATGATCTCACTGATCCTAGAACTTTGTCATCTGCAAAATGGAAAAAGTCTGTCTATAGGAGTTTTGCAAGCATTTGAAAAACATACATCAAGCCATGGAACCTGATTTTCACTGTACTTTAGCCACAGGTACCTCTTATCTAGTGTTTTTGGTACCACTGTTGTAAAATTCTAGTAGATTGGTACTGCTAATATTTTTTGTATCTATTTTTAGAAATACCCAAAGCTGTAAATCTTTATTTACTATTATTTTTTAAATTTTAAACAATGTCTTATTTTTGAGAGAGAGAGAGAGAGTGCTGACAGGAAAGAGGCAGAGAAAGAGAGAGACACAGAATCTAAAGCAGGCTCCAGGCTCTGGGCTATCAACGCAGAGCCTATCGGTGGGGTAGAACTCATGAGGCATGAGATCATGACCTGAGCTGAAGTTAGATGCTTAACGAACTGAGCCACCCAGGTGCCCCTAAAGCAATAAATATTTAAAGAAATCTTTTTTGGGAATTTTAACAGAATATTTTATTAAAAACCATTCCTCTTAAGTATCACATATTTTAATGGCTGGATTAAAATGATTTGGTAAAATTTAACTTTATTTTGTAATAAAACAGTTTTAGTTATAATATTCTAGCTTACAAGTCATTGCTGTTTGAGTCATGAATAAAATACCTTAAATAAAGTAGTGCTTACCAAGACTTGAGTTTAGTTGCTGGCTTCATGTCCCGTTTAGTGATTTGAGGCAAATGATTTTTCTTTCTTTCTCTCTTCTCTTCCCTTCTCTTCTCTTCTCTTCTCTTCTCTTCTCTTCTCTTCTCTTCTCTTCTCTTCTCTTCTCTCTTTTAAAAACTGTAGAACTGCCCTTTACATATGAGTGGTGTGAGGATCAGATGATTTCCTCACAGATGTGAAAAATACTCAATAAACCTGACTCTGTAATGTAAGCTTTTATTTCTCATATTTTTACCTTTTCTTTAGCCCCTTGATGTTGGACATACAGTATTTCCTGTTTTTGTTTCTTCTGTATGACTTTTGCTTGAAGTTTCGGGTTCAGTAATGACTTAAAAACATATGATGTTTCGTAGCAACTTGTTCTTTCTTTATTAAATAGAGAATCAGATGAGAGCTTAAAATGTAGATTTAATAACAAATTCAGTGCTTTTCCTTTTTTTCTGAAACAGGGCTGATGGTGTGATGAGAACAATGAACACAGAAAAACTCCTTAAAACTGTACCAATTATTCAAAATCAGATGGATGCCCTTCTTGATTTTAATGTAAGTTGATTGCACAAATGCTTTAAAAATTTTTAAGTTTAAAAAATACATATTATTATAATTGGTCCTAGAGTTTATTCTCAAGTTTTGATGGACTCTAGTTTTTTCACACTAATACCCTATTTGGCTAAAGATTTTCTATAAATGTGGTCCCAAATCAGATTACTTGGTATTTATATGATTTTTAAAGATTTACTCTGATTTCTTTGGTAGTGTTTTTCTAGTTCTAGAATTATAGAGTATACAAGCTAAAGAAAGTGAGGGAGAGGTGAAATAATTCACCTGAAAATATATTTTCATAAAGGTTTTTAGATTTCAAAAATGTATGAAGATTTTCTTTATGAATAACCAACTTAATATTTCACTTTTGTCTATATTGTAGGACTCAAGAGTATGACAGTTCTTAACAAATACAATGAAGTTCAAATCAATTTACAACAATTTGCTTTTATATATATATATATAGTTGTCAAAAAACATTGTGTTCCCTGGAATTTTTGTTTAATGTTCATTATTTAAAACGAGGTTGCCAGCTTTGTCGTTTGTTTGTAATATGTTAAGTATTAGCATTTTCAAGTCTGTTCTTTTTGGAGGCATCTATCTTTAGACATTTTATTTTAGAGCTTATAAGTGCGAGTTAGTGAATGACAATGACAATTTCATGCTGAAATAGACTTTTATAAAAATTTGTGCTATTAATTGGTAGTCTTTAAACTTCTTGAGGGCAGGGACCAGGTCTGCTTTTTCTCCGCTGTGTCCCCACCGTCCAGAGGTATGTGGCACATAGAGTGTGTGTGTTCAGGAAACAGTCAATGAATGAATTCTGTAGATGCTTCCATTTAGGACAGATGATCAAACTATAGACTGCTGCCTGTTTTTGGGTGTCTTATGAGTTAAGAATGATTTTTACATTTTTTATGGTTGAAATAATAAAATATTTTTAGAGATAAGGGATTGATGTAACTACTAAAGTTCATTTTGGTTTTAATTAGAGGTTTCAACCATGAAACTCTTTTCTCTTACTACAGTGTAAATACTTTATAAAATTATGTGTCCTCTAACCAATTTGACAATAAACTATTTGTAAAAAAAAAAAAAAAAAAAAATTATGTGTCCTTGTGGTGTATGTTTTCCTTCACTGTACGTAACAATCTTCCTACTGACAGAGATTAGTTTTTTTTTCTGATTTTTTAAATTCAGAAAATGAATTGGGGAAAAAACAGATGGGGGACACACTAAATACTGTGCATGTTAATGTGTGTATTACATATTTATAAACCTAATTCTATACATTTAATGCCTAGAAAAAGAATTTGGTGGATCAAAGGACATAATTAAAGTTTTTAATAAGTATTGCCAACTTACATTACAGAAGGCTTAAGCCTGGTCACTTGTCAACAGGTACCTGTTTTTCTTTGTCCTTGTTGGCATTGAATAATAGCTTGGTTTTGATTATTTTGGTACCTACTATTCTGGTGCTCAAGAAAGGATAGTTTAGTGATTTAATTTGATTTTTATATTTTAATTTACTTGATAAGTGAAGGTCTTTTCACGTTATTAACTGTAAGTATTTGTGAATTGTGTGTCATTTGCTTTATTAGGATTCTCTAGAGTTGAAATCAACCTTGTTAAGTATTTTACAAGTATTGACCAGTTTGTTGTTTACCATTCAACTTTGTGCTTATGTTTTTCTATACCTAAAAACAAGTTAATTGTCATGTAGTAATTTGTGTTTTCTAAAAAAAGAATGTTAAGTTAATTGGTTTATCTTTTTTATTCATTTCTTGAGATGAAACTAAAGGTATTTCTAGTATTCTTGATAGATAAATTGGTGCTGGTTTTTTTTTTTTTTTTACAGCATATTCATTAATAATATTGGTTCTTTATGTGTAAGGTACTGTGCTAAACTCTTTACAATCAGTGTATCATTTAATTCTCCCAGTTAACCATATGAAATAGAAATATAACTATTTTGAAGGTAACTTTGTTTATAATAGTGGGAAAAGGCTTATAAAAAAAAAAAAACATTTGTTCTGCCTAGCTTTGCTTGATGTCTTGGTGATGATTGCCTAGGAATATTGAAAGTTAGAGGGTATTTTTTTTCTTTAAGATTTATTTCTGAATTAAATTGAATGTTACAGAAGTTTTGTAGCTTTTACATAAATCTGAACTCTGACACATTTTTCCATTATTTGGCTATAACTTTGTAAGTAATAAATGTCTTTTTCTCTAAATATTTGAATATACCTAAAAATTTGAATTTACTGTATTTTAATTTGAAGAATGTTACTGTCATTTAAAACATAAGATTAGCTCATCTTTTTTTTTTTTTTCAAAACTTTCTCCAGGTTAATAGCAATGAACTTACAAACGGGGTAATAAATGCTGCCTTCATGCTCCTGTTCAAAGATGCTATTAGACTGTTTGCAGCATACAATGAAGGAATTATTAACCTGCTGGGTAAATATTATTGTAGCTTAGTAACATTTTATTTTTTTTATCTTGTGTCATATGGATAAATAATATTGTCTGAGTTGTTACTTAGAACTGCCTAACCACTCCTTGGGCTATTCATTGATTCTAACAGTTTATTTGGAGACAAGATTTTTATTTCTGATCATGCATGCTAAGAAATTAAGTATTTATTTTTACAACTAGACTGTTCAGCTGGATGAACTTTGTTTTTTAGATATATCTTTGTGTTTTTGTTTTTTTTTAAATTTTTTTTTTAATGTTTTATTTATTTCTAGGAGAGAGAGAGACAGCGTGAGCCGGGGAGGGTCAGAGAGAGAGGGAGTCACAGACTGAAACAGGCTCCAGGCTCTGAGCTGGCAGTCAGCACAGAGCCTGATGTGGGGCTCGAACCCACGAACCGCGAGATCATGACCTAAGCGAAAGTCGGACGCTTAACTGACTAAGCCACCCAGGCGCCCCATATCTTTGTGTTTTTTTTGTCAGTTTTATTATTTTTAGAAATACAAAGATACCTTTAAAATTAATTTGGAATTTTTTCTCTCCCAGAGGAATCTTACTTCCTCACAATTTATTCCATAAAGAATTTTAATTATAAAATTAATATTTTTTCTAAGCCTAATTTTAAAATTGATAATTATTAAATGGATTAAACATTTATTTTTTAGGATGTCTTTTGCTTTTGAGGTACTTTAGGAATGTATGTATTCAGTATAGAATGCACTTAATTTTGCCTGGAAATGATCATTATTTTCTATGGGATTTGGTTGGAGTAGATGAGTAACATGAGTAATAGTCTGCAAAGAGTGCCTAAGTATCAAGTCTCAGATGTCAAATGTGTTCACTCCAGTGTGTTTGTTTTCCCTCCCCTCCCCTCCCCACTTAAAAATAATAATAAATTTGCTTTTTATAGGCTTATTCACAAACTTATTTAGGGTTGCTTTAATCTGTGAAGATAGGGAAATTGAGCTTCTTTTTTTCACAAGTAATAAAATTGAAGGTTTTCTACATAGTTTTGGGAGTCAGTCACCCTATGATTAGTTATAAATTAAGCTCTTTATTGCTCTATATGTAATAAGTTTAAATATGCTTTCCAGGTGACCTTTGGACATGGTAAAGTTGCTGTATTTATTAATATGTTAATATATTATCAGTAAGTACTTAGAAGTAGGATATGTTAATATGTTATTAGTAAGAATATTTGGAATGGGGAAAAGTATAATGTGTTAACAAAAATAGGGAATTGTGAAGAAGAAATACCATAGAACAAACTAGTAGTATGAGTGAAGTCCAAGGATTTTTCTCTTTTTAATATAATAGCATCTCTGTATTAATTTGATTTAAATATCTCAGCTAATTTAAAGCTGATGTTTTTCCTATACGGTGAGTGTGTTCTCTGAGACACCTATATAATCTCTTTGAGGCTATTACTTAATTTTTCTCATTTTTGAATGCTCTCTTTTGATGTGAATAAAAGTATTTTTACATTTACCTTTGGCAGAAAAATATTTTGATATGAAAAAGAACCAGTGCAAAGAAGGTCTCGACATCTATAAGAAGTTCCTAACTAGGATGACAAGAATCTCAGAGTTTCTCAAAGTTGCAGAGGTAAATTGTCCTTAGATTGAGTAGGTCTCTTAACTTGCTATTTTTTGTCATTAAGTATAGATTTTAAAGAAAGAAGTCATCCAAATGAAAGATACATCTTAAATATAATAAAGTACATATTCAGTCATATCCATATATTGTATTGAGTTCTTCATTGTGGTATGAATATGATATGGTAATATAAGACATACCTTATATATTTAATTCAGTATTGAATATTGAAAGGCAATCTATTTTTAAATTGTTTATTTCTTTGTAAAATCAGGTAGGTGGCAAAGAGTGGTGCAATAGATTTTTGTGTTTGGCATTAGCCATGTAATATTTTAACATATTTATCCTATTATATGGTAGAGAATTTTCAGTGTGAGTACAAGTCTTTTTCCTCCAGTGAGACTTGAAACTAGAATCACATGATTCACGATGTTTTGTTCCCCTTAAGAAGTGAATTTAGTGTATTTTTTCATTTTCTTATTGACTTATTCAATTTATCATTGATTATGAAAACCATGAATGCAGGTTATATAGGACAATCTAATTTTATAAATCTGTTTAAACATAATTTTCTGAAATGGTCATAGAAGGCGTCATCTTGCTTGCACAGAGGCAACTCTCAAAGTGTTTTTGCTTGTTTTCCCTTCCTCTATCCTTAAGATAATTCTGGAAGATGACTATAATTTATCAATTATTATCAAAGTAGTTAATCTGAAACTAGCAAGTTGGTGATTCTAGCTCTGTTACCATAGTGATATTTTATTCTCTAGCAGATGAAATAGAACAGCATCATGAGACCTTATGAAGAAAAGAGCTTTATGTTAGCTATTCTATGAAATCTACTGAAGTTTATATTGGATTTAAAGTATCTCTCAAGAAATCAATGTTTTTTTCCATTTCTTTAGGGTCATATACTAAAACAAGAAAAAGGTAGTGTTTATGCTATGTTTTCAGTAAATTCTTTAAATGTTTTATTAATTTGTTGACTTTTCCTTTTGGCCTCTTATGTTCTTTGCATTTGATAGTTATAGTTACTGACTTAATTTTTAAGCCTTTATTTACCTCTAGTTATTCTAGTCTGAGATGAAATAGACCATTAACTCCATATGATCTGAGAAATAAAATATTCTTTCATGAGGCTGTCTTTGGGTTGCAATTTCATGATGAGACCTTAGTCCTTTGAGTAAAGGTACAAGTAACCTTTTCAACTGTGTTTGGAGGGGACTCGTGTGTCAGTCAGTGATTAGCTATTAAGATATTAGTATGGATTATTTTGTCAGATTTTCTGATATCATTCTGGGACTGGCTCTTGAAGGGTTGTGAAAAGGAAGACAGGAGGATTAGAAAATGAAACTTAACCACAGGGAGGGAAAGTAGTTTTTTAATTTGGTCACTAAAAAAGTAGGAATGGTTTTTATCCCTTTTGCTGGAAATTGCCTAATGCCTGAACATCATGAAAGTATCATAGAATTGGTTTGTGTAGATAGTTAACATCTGGTTGGAAGATCACTTGGCATTTGCATAAAACCTGGCCTACTTGCATGAACATCGTTTTTAAAAATTGTTATCTGTGGTGATTGATAGGAAAAGCATACTTTGTGGAGAAAGACAGTCATTATCCTAAAGTTTGTTCCTTCTTTTTATGTCCCAGGAAACCCGTTTCTGGTCAGCCTTTCTCATTCCTGCTGTAGTGTTTTTGTCATAATGACACATCAAAATGATGGAATTTTTTAGATTGTGACAAGGTAGCTTAAATATTAGGTGCTCAGAAGATGTAGATAGCCTTATTGGATTTCCAACTCTGGTTCTTCTCCTTTTACAACTTTTAAAACCATTTAAATAACATCTAAGCCCTTGGAAATAGTGAATGATACCTCTGGAGATTAACTATTCTTCTGAGTTTAAAGAAGTTGATCTAGAATATTGTTCGTGATACTAGCCATAATGTCATTTTCTAAATTTTTGTTTATTATAATTTTGTTTATTAAATACAATGCTGATTCTTTTTACAGCAAGTTGGAATTGACAGAGGTGATATACCAGACCTTTCACAGGTAAGTGTATGGTTATAATATCATTTCACTGTCTGCTATATGTATTGCTTTGTTTTTTTAATTTTTAAAAGATGTTTATTTTGGGGAGGGGGCAGAGCAAGGGGGAGATAGAGAATCTGAAGCAGGCTCCAGTCTCTGAGCTGTCAGCACAAGTTCTGACGAAGGGCTTGAACCGCGAGCCAGGAGATCGTGACCTGAGCCAAAGTTGGACGTTTAACTGACTGATCCACCGAGGCACCCCATCAAATGCCCAGTTTTAATTAATGATTTGATAGCATAGTACATAATATCTAGACATTCAGGTCATATATACCCTAGACCCTTTGTTGGCTCCTGCTATGTATCAGATAAACGATCTTGGGCAAGTTATTTAATTTTCACAGTCTCAGGTTGTTTATTTGTAAAATGGAGATAATACTAGTGTCTTTGGGAGTCTTAGCAGGCATTTTGTTGAGATTAGGGAATGGTGCACATGTGTCCTCAGTTCACCATAGAAGCTAATATTATAATCTAATATTTTCAGCCTTACTGTGTCTTTCTTCTACTAAGGTTTTACATGTAGAGGGAAAATACAGAATGAAGGAAATTGTTGAAGTCATAATTGGTACAGAGATTTAGATCCCCCTGTAATCTAATAATTCTTTATCTCAAATCCTAAAGAATATTTGTGGCAAGTAAATGGCCACTGATGCATTTGTTTCCCTTAAAGATAATGATCAATTCCTTTTCAACTCACTGAAAAGGTTTCCTTTTGAAAGTAACTAGCTCTTCATATTGAGATTTGATACATAGTTTTTAAAGGCCAGTCTTTCTTTTTATTTATTTATTTATTTTTTAAATTTTTTTTTTTTTAATGTTTTATTTATTTCTAGGAGAGAGAGAGACAGTGTGAGCAGGGGAGGGTCAGAGAGAGAGGGAGTCACAGACTGAAACAGGCTCCAGGCTCTGAGCTGGCAGTCAGCACAGAGCCCGACACGGGGCCCGAACCCACGAACCGCGAGATCATGACCTAAGCGAAAGTCGAACGCTTAACCGACTAAGCCACTCAGGCGCCCCCAGTCTTTCTTTTTAAAACAAAATTGAATGAAGTATCCATTTCAGTGAAGTTTGATAATTAACATTTGTGTTATCAGCATACTATTCAATATTTAAAACAGTTCCATCAGTGCAATTCTCAGGTCCCCTTCTGGTTACTCCCTAGTCCCCTCCAGAAATCACTGTTTTGATTTCTAATAGCATAGCTACTTAAAACATTCTTTGACAAGTCTTTTCTTACAGAGATAGGCTTTTATGTCCCTTGGATAAATAATTAGGAATGAGATTGAGTAGTTAAGCTAGATGTGTATTTAACTTAATAAAAACATTCAGATCCTTTAAGGTGGATGAATTTTGACCAGCATTGTATGAGAGTTCCAGTTGTTCCATATCTTCACCAACATTTTATGTTGCTAATCTTTTTAACTTTAGCCATTCTAGTGGGTAAGAAATTTTCTCACCATGATTTTGATTTGTGTTTTCTTGATGCTGGTCTGTTTTTCATTTATCAGTAACTATTGAAAAATAATCTTTGCACACTTTCATTTACTCAATAAGTACCTACTAAAATACCAGAAACGTGCCCAACCATATGTCTAGCTTTTACAAGAGTATGTTTTTATTTAAAACTCAAATAACTTAATATATTTAATGAAAGTACTTGTAAGAACTTTTTAATATTTCATGTTTACGTAGTCTCAGTTTTTATTTTTATGTTTATTAATATCCCTTATAAGAAGAGCATAATAAAAATAAAACTCCACTATTAAATAGTTCATGAGGAATATACCTATTTTTTTTTCTTCTCATATGTTAGGTAATACTTAATTTATTTTGACCAATGGCCTGTTTATCATGAAAATCTTAATATTTGCACAATTTTAGGCCCCCAGCAGTCTTCTTGATGCTTTGGAACAACATTTAGCTTCCTTGGAAGGAAAGAAAATCAAAGATTCTACAGCTGCAAGCAGGTACATTATTCTTAATAGAACAAAGAACAGGAGTGATGTTTCTGAGAGAGTTGATGAATCTAACTTTTAAAAGTTCCAAGGCATTTAACTTTGCCTTGTCTCGATTTAATCATAGATTGGGTTTAATGGCATCTACCTAATAGAGCTGTTACCAAGGATTAAATAGAATAATACATGTAAATTCTTGGAATAGTTCCTGATCTTCAGTAGAAGTCAGCATTTCTTTCTTTTTTTTAATGTTTATTATTTATTTTGAGAGAGAGCAAGAGAGCATGCAGGGGAGGTGCAGAGAGAGGCAGAGAGAGAATCCAAGCAGACTCCACATTGTCAGCACAGAGCCTGACACAGGGCTTGATCTCACAAAGCATGAGATCATGACCTGAACTGAAACCAGGAGTCAGATGCTTAACTGACTGAGCCACCCAGTTGCCCCTTGATGTTAGCATCTCTTAAGATGAGAACACTGAGTACTTGGATTACAAGTGTATTCACAGTGTCAATATTTCTCTTAAAGACGATAATTCATTGATTCATGTGGTGTCTTGTACTTATAAGATGGCTTTTTACAAATTTAATTAACCCTCACTGTATCCCAGTGAAGTACACAATAGTAATTCTGGGACTCAAATCTAGGATATCTGACATCAAAATTCATTATCTTTCCCGGATGCCATTTCATGGGGTAGATATTTGACATTTTAATCAGTGTGTTGGGCTTTGAGCTGATTTCCAAGACTAAAACCTAACAAACTGAAAATAGCACAGTTCATATCATAATGACTTTGTAACATGAGTTTTATGTTGGGTAGTGTGGCTTGAGTACAATCCTTATGTTTCTTTATGAAGATTTCCTTTTAATGGCATGAAAAAAAAATTTGTGTAAAATGTAATGAGAGCCTTCCTTTTCTTTACATTTTTTGATTGTTTCAGAACTTTGTGACAACAAAATTTAAGTAATTTTTAAAGGAAAATGTTTTCACTGGATTTTAATTCTTTTTCATTCCAAATTCGTTCTTTGAATTTTCTAGTAGGTTTTTAGAAGCATAAGCCAGATTATATGGCTCACTTATATACGAAATGAGTTAATATGGCCAAGTAGTTGAGGTACATTGATTTAAAGTCATACTTTTTTTTAATCATAAAATTTGTTGGGTTTCTTGCATTTCTATCACAACTGTATTACTCTTCCCTTGTTTTCGGAGTTGATTTTATGTAAAATTGATTTTATGTAAAATTTAAATAGTTTGCCACTTGTGTGCTGTGTGTGAGTATAAATTAATGATGTTTGGTGTGTGATAAAAGGAAAATGAGTGAAGCTCAAGACTAATAGTAATTCCTCAGGTTAGAACTCTTTACTACAATTGTTTATATTGCCTAGAATTGACATTTGGGAATATATGTTGTTAGAGTTTATAGTGTGACATAAGGGAAAGGAGGTGACTTGCTGTAATGATGCATTGTGCATGTGTAATATGTTTGGAAAAGAGGTGCCAGATGGACTGATGAAATAGATCTTCCCTATGAAGGAACCTTGTGGTCCTCTGGGAATGACATATTTGGGTGTTACTATAAGGGAAACCTATCTAGATACACATTATATATTTCTGGCACTAATGTTTTCATCTTCCTGTAGTAGTACTGCCAAAACCTAGGCTGTAAGTTAGCAGAGTAATTTCCTGTGAGAAACTCAATACATTTTAAACCAATCAGGGTTTTTTTGGGAGTATGTGAACTCTTCTAATTGCATTATTTCCCTCCCTTGGGGCTTGGAAAAAGCAGTGTTGGAAGAAGGGTTATTGTGAACCCTTCCCAAAAAGTCTAACAATTTAAAAAACAGTGAATATTTGTATAAATTAGCTAATTGCTAATAATCCTGTGGGTTACTGGGTAGAATATTTTATCTGAAGTACTGATTTTTACTCCATAAGGTAAGTTCATAATTGTAGTGCCATTCCATGGCACTGTTGCTGCATCATTTTATAACCAGATTGCAAAAAAGCCAAATTACCTTTGTCCAATTTCCTAGGGCAACAACACTTTCCAACGCAGTCTCTTCCCTGGCAAGCACTGGCCTGTCTCTAACCAAAGTGGATGAAAGGGAAAAGCAGGCAGCATTAGAGGAAGAACAGGCTCGTTTAAAAGCTTTAAAGGTAGGTGTTTGCATTCTCTTTATTTGGAAAAACGGGTACAGATATTCAGAAAGAAACTGGAATCTCTAAATAGACTAACAGTATTTAATCATAGTTACCCAAAGGGGGTGAAACTCAGTAGTCTGATTTTTCATCCTGACATTGACTGACTGATGAAACCGAGAACACCTTTCTGCTATCAGAACAAAATCAGAAAGTGCTTTTTTTCAGAGGCCGTAAAACAAATCTGGTTTCCGGATTCTTTATGCTAGTTCTCTTTGTCAACAGGAACAGCGTCTAAAAGAACTTGCAAAGAAACCTCATACCTCTTTAACAACTGCAGCCTCTCCTGTGTCCACCTCTGCAGGGGGTATAATGACTGCACCAGCCATTGACATATTTTCTACCCCTAGTTCTTCTAACAGGTAGGTGGAGAAGGTAAAGATTACCTTTTAATACTTAGATCTAAAGACTTCTCGTAGAGTTTTTCAGATTTAGTTTAATTTATGATTTTACATTTATAAATTCACATGTTGGTATTAATAAATGGTGTAGTGATATAATTAAATATAAAGTGATAAAAGTTTATATGTTGCATATTTAGGAAGTGGAAAATGGCTAAATTACAAATTTATACTAATTGGAATGTAGTGGGTTATCTGTGAGCAGATGTTTCATTTACATATATGGATATGTATACACACACACACACACACACACGTATATATTTGTTTCATTTATATATATGGATACCTGTGTATATACATATATATATTTGACAGTATCCTTTCATTGGATATTAAATGTCTTTCATGTCTGTTTATTGCCTGGTGTTAAATTTAGTAATCTGGCATACAGTAAGAGTTTAGTTTAAGCCAGATTTGTGTGGTATTGAAACCTCCCAGACCAACGTCAATAATCTTGTTGAGATGTCAACAATTGAAGCCACATAACAATGGAAATAATATTTCTAGGCAAATTCAAATAATTGGTTTATTTTAAATTTGTCCTATCTTTTACCTCAGAGTGATTTAAAGTAGAAGTTTGGAAGTCAGATTCTGGTTTGAATCCTGGCTCTGTTACTTCTTAATCTTTTTTTTTTTTTAAGACCTGTTTTCCACATAAGACATGGTATGGTATAGGTCACTGGTTCTCATTCTTTAGTAAGCATCAGAATTACCTGGAGAGAGTCTGAAGCCACAGATTTCTGAACCTCAACCCCGCTGTTTCTGATTCAGTAGGCATAAGCCA
Organism: Hyaena hyaena; assembly: GCF_003009895.1. Classification (NCBI taxonomy): domain Eukaryota; kingdom Metazoa; phylum Chordata; class Mammalia; order Carnivora; family Hyaenidae; genus Hyaena; species Hyaena hyaena. The sequence continues at coordinate 718,672 of NW_024081297.1, read as the reverse complement.
AGCCCCAAGACTTTACATTTCCAACAGACTCCCATGTGGCTAGTGTAAGATTTAGCACAGTCCTATATTAAAGGACACAATCGTAAACAATATCTTTGGTTTTGTTGTTGTTTCTGTGTATTTTATTTTTAACTCCTCCTTAAAACATCTTCCCTTCCACCTACTGAGTCCTGTCATCATTCAGTGTAACTTTACTGAGTTGCTACCTGTTCCCTAAAGTCTTAAAAGATTTTTGTTGAATTTAGTTGTTTTTCTTTCAACTTTATAATTATTTTTTTCTTGTTTGTTTTGTTTTTTGGCATGCTGCCTTTTTAAATTCCCATTAAAATAACATTGAACCGGTGAAATAGCCCCACTTAAGAACCTTAGAAAGAAGTCTCTCTTAGGGGAAATAAATGGAAAAGATATTGAATGTTTAAGAATGAAACAAATTTCTAGGTAAAGAACTAATGTGACTATTTTTTATTTCACTTAATACACTCACAGTTTTTACCTTTTGATTGTAATTGAAGGCAAATCTTAATAGCCTGTAACAGAATGCATATTGCCTTATTCTATTTTTTCCCCTAAAGCACTAAATGCATTTGTATTTTTATTTATTTGTAAAGCTATTTTTTACATCTAAAAGACATTTCGTTTTTGAGTAAGTGTAAGTTAAAAATGATTTATGTTGTTGCATACACAATGCTTCAATTCATGGAAACTCTGGGATCTTTTTTATAATGTTTATTTATTTTTGAGAGACAGAGCATGAGCAGGGTGGGAGGGGTGGGACACAGAGAGAGAGAGACAGAGAGACAGAGAATCCCAAGTAGGCTCTGTGCCATCAGTGCAGAGCCTGATGTGGTACTCGAACCTGCTAACCATGAGATTATGACCTGAGCTGAAATCAAGAGCGACTCAGTCGACTAAGCCACCCAAGTACCCCTCTGGGATCTTTTTTTGATTGTTATTCCTTAATCACATAAAAGTCGTACATATCATGTAAGTAATGCCCCCTATAATTGTGTAATGTGGTGTCTTTGTTACAAGTTTATGTCATATATGCATGTATAATTTTTTCCTGTATTAATATGTTTGGATATTGAAGCAGGACAATTAACAGGTAATTTGCTGTGTTAGGGGTATTAGTACTACAAATGTAATGGAAGTTCTTTGAAGATTAAAAGTAAGAAAATACATTTCCTTAAAAAAGATTAAAATTGCCATGATGTTTCATATTTCAGAATCGTGTTGTTTAGGTACATTTCAGTAAGGAAATCAGTATTTTCCCAGGAGAGTCACTGATACATCCCAAAAGGGGTATAGTATAATTATTTGAATCCTATATAAATTTAAGACATGGCACTTGAATACTTTTTCCAGACCTCCTTAGAAATATGCTATCATATGGGGCGCCTGGGTGGCTTAGTCGGTTAAGCGTCCGACTTTCGCTTAGGTCATGATCTCGCGGTTCGTGGGTTCGAGCCCCGCGTCGGGCTCTGTGCTGACTGCCAGCTCAGAGCCTGGAGCCTGCTTCAGTCTGTGACTCCCTCTCTCTCTGACCCTCCCCTGCTCACGCTGTCTCTCTCTCTCTCTCCTAGAAATAAATAAAAAAAAATTAAAAAAAAAAAAGAAAGAAATAAAAAAAAAACATTAAAAAAAAAAAGAAATATGCTATCATAAATATAGATATGCTGTTAAATATATTAAGGGTGTGCAACTGTTACTGTGCTGAAACTGTTCCTTCATTTGAAGTTTACATTATTGGGGCCTTTTTTTACTTTTAATATTTTTATTTACTGGAGCAGAAGAGAATGATACAGTAAGATTTTACCTAATAAATAAATAGACACATAGATAAATAATCTTTTCAAAATATTTTCCTAGCACATCAAAGCTACCAAATGATCTGCTTGATTTGCAACAGCCAACTTTTCACCCATCTGTACTTCCTATGCCATCTGCTTCTCAGGTAGCAAGTACATGGGGAGGTAAGCATTAATGAATTCTACTTAATATGTTGTATAGGCCTTTCCCATCTGCATTCTGTAGTATTTCACTCATTTGTATAGTTTTGGTTACACTTGATACGGGTGAACTTGAAAAATATTTAAAATGGCAATGAGGTAATTTTCTTCCTTGAAGACATTTTCATGTACTTGTAAATGTAATTTTGGAATTTCTCTTCAACTAAATTATGAAGTGAGGTTTTAATGAAGGTGAAGAGGAAGGATCCAATGTATAGTGAAGTATGAAATCGTTATTTCAGTGTTGAATATTACATAATCAGAAAATGCGTAAAGGTTATTGTGCTTTTGGTCTGGAAAAAAAATGACTAATGGAGAAAGGAAACTCAGGCTTTGTAAATATATGATAAGGTTCTAGTAAAACTCATACAGTGTTATCATGCAATAAATTATGTTCTGACTGTGAATGTTATGACAAACTTTATGCTACTTGTATTTAAAACTTTTAATTCAGATTTTTAAGATTTTGGTATTCAAAAAATTTTCCCCTAATAGCAATAGGAATGTTTGCTGCCCTGGAGTAGTTCTTTGATCTTAAGCCGACTGTATCATGATCACTGACCTGGCATCTTTGAAGGATTGAGCCTAATCCATGTCAATTTTTAAGCAGTTTTGCTTAGATATATAATATTTTTTCAAATGATTTTGGTTGGTTTTGGTGCCTTTGTTTGCATATATGTATTATTTTACAGACACTCAAAAGCGTGAAAGCAGGAGTTTTTAAATGTTTGTTCAGTGCTGTATTATCAATGCCTATAACACCTTGATATTAGCTGTTGAATGAGTGGATGTTTTCTTTTCTGGACAGGTAGTTTTTGGTTCAGGATGTGGCAGGGAACAGGAATAGTGAAACACTAAAACATTAGATTTCTACACTAATTTTGTGAGCCATGACTTGATTTAAAAAACTAACTTAGATGATTAATTTAGCTAAATTTAAGATCTGAGGGGTAATTTCTAAAAATAAGTTAAAGTCAATAAATATCTTAGAACTATTTGTCTGAATGGTATGTAGACAGCAGATTAAGATTAAGAGTTTCTTAATATCCCAGTGATAAATCCTAATTTTAAGATTTTTATAATCAGCAAAATTACACGCATATTTTCTGCTTATTGCGAATTGTTTTAGAAAAGCTTAGTAGAATTGATATGACCATTTAAATAGTTTTAACTTGCTTTACCCCTCCCCACTTTAAAAAACAATGTCGTTTTTCTGAAGTTAAGGCTGAATGTTGCTTTTCTAAATAGATGAGAAATTTTACAGTAGGCTTAGTGAGAACTATCACGACATTTCAAAGAAAGTGAACTGTAAAGTTGTTTTGTTTCGATAGTTAATTCTAATAATGAGAAGATAATTAGTTTCTGCTTGGGATTATTGAACTCTTATATGAAGCCAGATGGACTATTATTGTGGGAGAATAATTTCAAGAATTGTTTCATGTCCTGTCAGAAGAAATTATTTCATAGCAGTCTGTGAAAATAGTATATTGGAATACACATAGTCATGTTTTAGTGTTCTGTTTTAGGTTATTTTTCTCTTTGTATTATTTCCATCAAAATTTCCTTCATATTTTAACATGAGGCTTTCTGTGTACAAGTGAGACTGTTAAAAGTATTAACAATACAAATCAAGTACAGGGGAACAGAGGCCATAGCAGTTGACTGTTATTTTTCCAAAAGCTTATTACATATGTGGAAAGGACAGTGAGTGACTTTTACTATGAACCTCTTAATTTAAGAATTATATCTTGTCTTGATTTTCATATTTCTGAGCTGGTGATAATTTCAGAGTTTGGACTTCCGCATGCTTGGATAGCTGAAGAGTGTTTTAAGTCAGGAACTTTGAATACTTCTTTTTAAAAAAAATTTTTTTTAATGTTTTATTTCTGAGAGAGAGAGAGAGAGACAGTGTGAGCAGGGGAGGGTCAGAGAGAGAGGAAGATACAGAATCTGAAGCAGGCTCCAGGCTCTGAGCTGGCTGTCAGCACAGATCCTGACATGGGGCTTGAACCCACGAACCATGAGCTATTGACCTGAGCCGAAGTCAGATGCGTAACCAACTGAGTCATCTGGGCACCCCGAATACTTCTTAATTCAGTGTATTTTTTATATCAAGGACATTTGGATTAAGATTTTTTACTTTATTTTAAAAATTAAAGTTAGACAAAACAAAGGTATGATTTTTTTGATAGTTCTATAATCTTATTCTATGTTTCTCTTGCTTTCATTTGCTAAAAATGGTTTTTAATAACATTTGGTATTTTTCAAACAGATTTGGTATTAACTTAGTTCTTATCCTAAGCACCACAGAGATGATGTGTATTCCCACAGATAAGTTAGCAGTGTAGAGTTAAAAGGAAGTAAGGTTTGCATGTTTATATAAAAGGCATTTAAGATTCCACCTAAAAATGAACATGAGAGAACACAAGCTCTTCTGTTCCCCTCATTGCATTTATTAATGAGCCTTTGATTTTTCAAGAAAAGGTCTGGAGTCTGAATGAGTACTTGGTGTTGAATACTAATCTGTGAGAATATTTAAGTTTGTATCACCTTTAACACTTTGTGTCACAGCAAATCTAACAATATACAATATTACCAGCTCAGTACAATCATGTATATTTTAAGTAAGATTTCAAAACTTAATTCAGGCAAAAAATAATCTGTTCTGAAGTTTAATTTGCTTTACTGTCAGCTGGCATGAAACACACAACACTTTATGAAAAACTCATTTGTCTTTGTGTATATGTAGGTATCCAGTATTTAGGACACAATAATGTTGATTCTTAATTTTTGCATTTTAGTCCTCAGTACTTCGGATTATTTTTTGATGTAGTAGCATAAAATTAAATTCAAATGAATAATAAAAACTATTTTTTAAAAGTTTAAAGAATTTATAGTAGTTTCCAGTCTGGTAAATGAAGTTTAAGTTGGGATAGCTGGAACATTTCTTTTTTTTTATCTTAATGAATTTGTTTTTATTATTGATAGTATAGTGTCCACTAACAAATTAACATCATCTAGATTACCTCTAATGTTTTGTCAAGTAGATTAAGAACTGATTTTTCTTATTGTTTGATTGACAATATGGGTATACTTAGATGGTTCTGTATATTCTTAGAAGATGATAATAAGTTTAGGTAAAAATCATTCATTAGAGTAGCAGATAACTAATAACTTTCCCCAAACATGTCCCATAGATGGGTAATAGAAAAATGTATTATTTGAATGACTTCTCTCATAGCAAAAGGCATGGAAAACTAGAGAGATGTTTTGAGTCCAACAACGTATGCTGTACTTCAAAAACTTTATGCCACTATTCTTTATTTTAAAATAGTACTTTCAGTGAATTGATCAACTAAAAATAATGCATCTCTTTTCTTATTCAGGAAGGAGTTAGATAGGTTTTCTGTACTAAAATAAAAATGTAATGATGACCAATTTCTTGTATCTGGTTTCTGCTTATTAATTACTTTTTTGGATTCTTTTCATCCATTGCTCCATTTATTGTGGAGTGGAGGGGTGGGAAAGATGTTAAATGTGATCATTTGAGTGTGAATACTACATTAGTGAACTTTGATACATTTGTAGCACTTTATTTTGGGGTGTGAATTGATGTTCTGTAGAAATGCTTAATTCCCAGAAAATAATTACACAGAAATACAAAAAAATAATATAAAAATTAAAGTTTCATAAAAAGATTCTATATAAGCCACTGACCTCAAGATTTTTTTTTTGTATTTTCCTTTTTTCAACAGTTGTAGGATTTGAATTTATTGACTTTAGGGAAAGTATGCTTATAGTGAATGAGCTGGTCCTTAAAATCTTTGCTGTCTTACTCTATCATACAGTCTTAGAGTAAAATAAAGTGCTTAGTATACTATTTTGTTAAGTGAAGATCACAAACTAGACAAGGATAGGCAAGAATAAGCTGCTGCTTAAAAGCAGAGAAAGTACAGGTTAAAAGTATTTTTGTTGCCTTTTATTTTTTTGTCTCCCCGTTTACTTAAGGTAGGAAGAGTGGCTTTCAGTCATTAGAATGATGATTATCTTGAATGAGGTATAGGTATAGTAAATATCTGTTTCTAAAAATAACTTTAGAGGTAATAATATATACCAAATAATATATATTTGGTACCATTCTAATATGGAACAATACTTTTGTTATTCAACATATCTTTTTATTTTTATTTTTTAAGTTTATTTATTTTGAGAGAGAGACTGCAAGAGAGAGAGAGCTTGCGCACGCAGATGGGGGAGGGGCAGAGAGAGAGGGAGACAGAGAATCCCAAGGATGCTCTCCACTGTCATCATGGAGCCCCATGCAGGGCTCCATCCCAGGAACTGTGAGATCATGACCTGAGTCAAAATCAAGAGCCAGATGCTTAACCAACTGAGCCATCCAGGTGCCCCTTCAGCAAATTGTTCAAAGCCTTAATGATTTGGCTTTAGAATCCTTAACTGGACTTTGAGAGCGGTTCCCAGTTTACTCAGTGGACACCACTCTTTTGTCTCTGTTCATTTTTCTAAAATTCCTTTCCTTTTTCTAAATCATAAGAACCTTTCTTCATCTGTATTTTTAGTTTCCTACCTCTGAACCTATACATAAGTTACTCCCACTTGTTAGAAATACCCCCTGATCCCTGATTCTTTTTGTTTTGAAATTTTACTTAATACCACACACATATTGGTTGTTCATATCTGTTATTTGTGTAAACAGCTATGCCATGAAAGCCAATATATTCCCACCTAGGTCAGGGAACATGACCAGGTCAGGTGGCTCTTTTATAGATGCATTTTGGTTTTTTCTCATTTTTAACTATCTGACTATTTGCTTCCTGATATTTGAAAGCAGATATATCTTTAGTATGCTGCCAATGGTTTTTTAAAATGTTTTTGCAATTTTCTTTCTTTCTTTCTTTTTTTTTTTTTAACATTTATTTAGTTTTGAGAGATGGAGACAGATCATGAGCACGGGAGGGGCAGAGAGGGAGAGACACACAGAATTGGAAGCAGGCTCCAGGCTCTGAGCTCCCAGCACAGAGCCTGATGCAGGGCTCAAACCCACGAACTGTGAGATCATGAGCTGAGCCAAAGTCGGATGCTCAACTGACTGAGCCACTCAGGCGCCCCAGTATGCTGCCAGTGTTAATTGGACATGTAAATATTTTCTTCTGAGGATTCATTTTGAAATATTTAAATGCAGTTCTACCATCTTGATGATGATGATTAGATATTTTGCACTAAGATTAATAAACAGTAATATAGCTACTACTTTTCACTTTGCATCTTTTGACTAATTACAATACTAATTAATTTACTTCCTTTCTTCATTTTGCTGTAATGCACTTGGACTGCACAGATCCTTTCTCTGCTACTATAGATGCTGTTGATGATGCCATTCCAAGCTTAAATCCTTTCCTCACAAAAAGTAGTGGTGATGTTCACCTTCCCATTTCTTCAGATGTATCCACTTTTACTACTAGGACACCTACTCATGAAATGTTTGTTGGTAAAGTACCATTTAACCTTTCTTTCCAATTGATGTTTATACTGCCTAAGTATTTTCTTACGTATTCATTGATTATTTTTAAGGCACTGTAATAATTTTGGATTTTAATATCAAATTTTAAAATAAACTAAATAATGTAGTGAGATTTTTAAAATGACACTAGTATCCCTAATTTTATTTAATTGAAGTTTTTAGGAAAGAAAATTTCCTTTGAAGTTGGGCTGTTTTTTGTATTTTGTTCTCTATCATATTAGTGTGATGCTCAAGCTGTCTAACATCGTTTGCCACATTTTATTAATTAATTCGGAAAGTTGGTTGTAGGGTAACATCTCTTAAAACTTACTGACATGTTTATGCATACTTCTATTTTTTCCATTTGTGTTTGGGAGGGAGGGTGGTTAATCACTCTTAATAGCTATCTTAATTTTTTTAAAACTGTGAATAGTATAATGTTAGATTGCCTCAAATAAATACATACTGTCTGTCTCATTCTTTTGTGTTTTTTTAAGTTTATTTATGTATTTAGAGAGCACATAGGCATATGTGAGCAGAGGAGGGGCAGAGCGAGAGAGTGTGTGTCCCAAGCCAGCTCTGCACTGTCAGCACCATGCAGGGCCCCAGCTCATAAACCCTGAGATCATGACCTCAGGTGAAATCAAGAGTCAGTTGCTGAACCAACTGAGCCACCCAGGTGCCCCTGTCTGTCCCATTCTTAAGGGTTTCACTTCATTGTTAGCCTGGAGATAAATGACAAGTAGAAAATGAAAAACAACTTGACTAAATTGCCCTTAATTATGGTATAAAAATCCATAAAAAGGTAAAATTTCACTCCAGAGTTAATACAGGGAAATATAAGTTTTTGAGTATTTACTAACCTGAACTTAATGTTTTTGAACCCTGCTAAAAAGATGCTAAACATCCCTTAAAAGATAGTGAAATGTCTTTTAGTCAATTCAGAGAAACAGCTAAAGATGATGCAAGTTTAAATCTTTGTTTAAAGCAACGTGCATAAAGTCATCTGTGTATCCTAAAGAGATCACGTGGCCACGTTCTGAACATTCTGTTTTATATAGCTAACGGGGCAGAAGAGAGGTGACTAGAAAACAATAGTTGGGGATTTGAGAGTTACAAGACAGGTGCTCTAGTTATATATAACTAGTCTCATAGCTCTAAATTACAGTAATTGACTACAGTATTTCCTTCATGTCATTGTAAAACATTACAAATTAAAAAGTGGTTGAAACTAAATTTCACATTCTGTTACTCTTTAGAAAATTTGTGAAATACAGTACCTTATTTGCTTGGTAATAAAGGGTTACTAGAGTTATCCTTTGTGGTTTTCTAATAACTTTGTATTTATGCTTACTGAATTTACACTAGTATGTATTTAGTAAATATGGCTTCTTGTGTCATCTTAAGCTAGTTGCCTTAATTTTGGAGTATGAAAGATATCTTTGCTTTGGGGCAATAATTTCCATCTTTTAAGTCAGAACAGTCCATGTGCTTCAGGCTGTCAATCTTCTATTCATCCAGGAGGGTTAGAATGGAAGTCAGTAACCTTAAGTGCTAAAGGCCATAGCTATTTCACATTGATACAGAAGCAGAGTAAAAACATAAAGCCATTCAAGGAAAGTCCGTAACAAAAGGAATATACTAGAAATTTCATTTTCCTAATGTTTCTTAAGTTGGGGCCTGTGGGTTGGGGCAAGAGGAAGACCATAAAGTTTGATGGCTATATACGCCAAGGTGAGTAGGTGCATTTGAAGATTAAAATGATAGAATTGGTGATTTAGGGCTTGCAGAGACCTCCAGAGAATGTTTGGTCAAGTTCTCAACTCTCATATTGGTAAGAGAATTATTATCATTTTCTGGATGGGTCGCCTGAGTCCCAGAAAAGTTAATAAACTAAGAAAACCCAGCTAGTAGGAACAAAAGCTTGATGCAGGAGTCCTTTAGCTTTGGTCTACACTGCCTTATGGAAGTGTGGACTTTATTTAAATATTTACATCCTTTGAGTGCAAATAGTACAAATGAAAGTATAAATTATATTTAAGAAAAATCTGTCAGGTTTTTGTCATTAGCAAAAACTTAATTATTACTTAGTACTTACATTTTTGTAAAAATAAGTACAGAATGGGAAAATAAAAACCACTCATGTCAACCATTAGATATTAGTCTGGAACAAGGATCAGCACATTTTTTCTTAAAGGGTCAGATTATAAATATTTTTGGGTTTTGAGCCACATAGTCTCTGTTGTAGCTACCAGCTTTGTCTTTATAGCATGAAAGTAACCATAGAGAGTACATAAACATGTGTTTGGCTGTGCTCCAATACATTTTTATTTACAAACACCTACAGTTATAGTTTGCTAATGCCTGTCTTTAGAAGAGCCTTTTTAATAAGACTTCTAATCCACATTAAAAGTTTCTGAAAAGTCGGTTGTATAATAATTCTAACAGTTTCTTATTCAGAGTACTAAGAGCATGAAAGGACCACCCAAAATATGTCATTCTTAGAGATACATTGTCTAATTAGCCACTGGCTGCATTAATTAATTAAAATTAAATGCTTAAATAAAATTAAAATTTTTACATATTTAGCTTTATTAGCCACATTTCTGTTGTTCAGTGGCACATGTGACTTGTGGCTCCCGTATTGGAGAGAGCAGATTTAGAAAACATTTCTGTTACTAGAGAGTTCTTTCGGATAGTGCTGCTCTAGAACAGCGGTCAGTAAACTTTTTGTGTAAAAGGGATAGATAGTAAATATTTCAGGCTTTACCAGATACATAAAATCCCTGTTGTATATTCTTCTTTTGTATTTCATTTTTTAAAACGCTGTAAAAACGTAAAAACCATTTTTAGCTCACATGGCCTTGTAAAAATAGGCCACTGGCTGTAATTTGCCAGCTTCTGCTCTTTAGGATTTAGAACAACCCAGAAAAATCAGAATAGCTACATAGACACCCTCTAACCCTTCCAGAGGAGGATATTGATCTGATAATGTGATGCTCCCTGTACTAAGTAAGTAGCTAGACCATATTAAAGCAAGAAGAGTGGGTTGTGGTCCCACCTATGCCATGTCTGTGACCTCATTCAGGCTTCTTACTTAACCAAAGACATCAGAAGACATGTTAATATTGACAAAAGCCAACTGCTTCTTATTTCTCTAAAGAAATACAGTGTTGGTTATTTCAAAAATATTTTGCGGATATATTTTAAATATATCCATAATGGAGACAAGTGCTTTGTTGTTTTTTTTGTTTTGTTTTGTTTTGTTTTTTTTTAAGAAAGTTGTAATTTGGAGAACACTAAGAGCTTGGACTCTCCTGTTTTTGTTTTGTTTTGTTTTGTTTTTACTCCATTCTATTCTTAACTGTTCCTACTCATTTTTCTCTTTTCCTTTTTTTCCTGTTCTTTTTTTCCCCCTGTGTATGCCTTGTCAGATTCTTTTTATGGTACTCAGGCTTATCCTAATACTGTGCTTATGTGCCATGAGCCTTCTACTGTACCTGGTTTATTTGGAGGTGGGTAATGGTATCTCTTAAGGTGATCTATTTATGCAGGAGGGAGCTCCTATTGTTGTTTTCTTTAAAATAAGGTTTTTTTCTTAGTTTTGTAAGAAAAATTAAAAATTTTTTTTAAAAAATTAAAATAAGGTTTTTTCTTAGTTTTGTAAGAAAAATTAAAAATTTAAAAAAATTAAAAATTAAAAAAAATTTGCCTAATTTTGTTTGCCTTATTTAAACACAGGATTGTTTTGTGAGTGGATGCTTGTCATCTTCCTACTTAAGCTCATACTCAAAAGGTTCACATTTTTAGAGGAATTTATAAAATTTTAATATTACAAGCTTATGGAATTTAAAGCCCTTTGTAGGGATGTTAGTGAGAGAACACTAAGTAATTTTGACTTGAGCAGTTGTGGCACAGATGTAGGGAGATTCTGCTGGAAACAAGTGTGCTTTTCCAGCACTGTGCAAAGACAGTAGAAAAGGGAAACAGTTTCCATAGAAGCATGGCCAACTTGATACTCCTATTTCTGTCTTTGCAAACATATTCTAGGCCAGTGCAGTAGCAATGAAAACTCAAAATCCGGCTGTTTATTGTTTTGTTTTCTCATAGGAGTTGTTTATCATAGGTCAGTTGGCATTAAAAAGTGTGTTTGATACAACTAAAGAATTGAGATTACCAACTGGCAAAGTTGGACATGATTAAAAGGATTTAAAAATGAAACTTATGGGGCACCTGGGTGGCTCAGTTGGTTCAGCATCTGATTCTTTATCTCAGCTCAGGTCTTGATCTCAGGGTCCTGAGTTTGAGCCTTGTGTTGGGGTCCATGCTGGGTATAGAGCCTACTTAAAAAAATAAATAAATCAAAAATGGAATGTATGAGGATATTTGATGGAAAATATGTGTTTAGAATCCAGTGAATTTGCATGAGTTCCTTTTTGAATTCGTTTACTTCCTTCTCTGTAGGACTTGAAGCAAGCATTTAACCTTTCTAAGCCAATGAAAATTGGGATAATAATGGCTAATAGGATTTTAATGAAGTTTACATATATAACTAACGTCTGGCACTATGCCTGGTACATAGCGTTATTATTAAAACCATCTTGTGTAGATCACTTTATATTTCAAATGGATTTTTTACTCAACTTACTCTTTATCAGATACAGTCTTAACCCTTTTTTCATTGCTTTTAGGTTTTGAAATTACCATGGGTTGTTCACTTTTTAGACGCAGCATTTGCTATGAAAAGCTTGAGAAGTTCATACAACTTTAATAGTCCTGATGAATAAACACAATTATTATAGCTGTAGTAATAAAATTGTCTTTTTCTACCTACTAGTTTATATAAGATGAAATATTTGGGATAAACTGAAAACCCCTAAAAGATTTTGGAATCAGACAATTTGGGGCTTAAGTCTTGGTTTTACCACTTAATTAAATCATTGACCTTGAGTAAATTGTTTAATATACTATCTCATGAGGTTGGTGTGAGATTTAAATAATAATACTCTTTATAAGGCTCTTGGATAGTGTTTAATAAATAGAAGTTAGTTTCACAAAAAGAATGAAGCCTAATTTATTTTGGAACTACACCAAAATCTGTTAAGAAAATGGTAAATTTTTCTGGAAGGTGTTTGGAATGCCTTTTTGTCCCCGAAGCTTGTTCATCTTGTACCTTTCAGTTAATTTATTATTGTCCTCCTGAGGTTTGCCCTGCAGGGCAGTGGTTTCTAAATGTTAAACTGTGAATTAGTGCTGGTTAGTGGCAGTTTTCATTGGGTTTTGGTGAAATGAAAGAGTAGGCAGTTCAATATTATGATTATTTTATACAGTTAACCTTGTCTCAGAAAACCTGTTCATCTTTTTTTTGTGTGTTTTTAAATTTTCCTTTTGAAATGGTGATCGTAGTTTTTTTTTTTTAATCTTTAAGTTACTTTTAAAAATTAAATCATTACAGTCTCCCAAAAAGTGACTTGGAATAAAAGGCCATTAAGTTGATAATGTTCATTGAAATGATAATGCAGAACTCTTAACCTTCAAGATGTTTTATACACATTCCTTACTTAAAAGATTGTTAACTTTGAAATATGTTGCTTGCTTCACTGGTAGCCAGTCAACTATTACAATTTACTAAAAATAAGTCTTTTTATTTTTAACACTTATGTATAGCTAGAGACTTTTTAAATTTGAAGTACTAGCTCTGGATTACTTTACATCCTTTCAAACCTTTCCTACTTTTAGGTAATAGTATTGTAATTCCACAGATTGATGCCCTTAGGTACCTTAGGAAATGACTTCTCTCTTTACACATAGTCACCAAATTCTATAAAGCTAAGACAAAATAGCAAGAGAAAATAGGACTTTGATATGCTATCCTCATTATAAATTCTTGTTTCATGTATTTTCTAAAGTTTGGAAATATAGCCAAGATACTGTTTCCACAATGATTTAAAGAACAGTATGTATACTTCTTACGCATGGGTACATAAGTAAGTCTGGTAGATTTTTGTCTTTCTTGAGTAGATATGTCAGTTCTTGGTTGTTAAGAGTTAGGAGAAGAACCAGTGAGCCCATGGCATAATTCTTAAATAGCTTGTACACTTTAAAATACTGTGAAATTGTTAAGTCTAGAAACCTGGGAATGGTCATATTTTTTTGAATGAATGGTCATATTTATATACTAAATTATTTTGTATTTTTATTGTATTTGTGTTCTCATTGTATGACCACTGTCTTTAAGAGTAGTTAAGTAATTATGGAATAAGAACATTTAAAAAAATTGGTGCACTAGGGGATATTCATGCTAGCTATAAAATACTACTTTTAAAGTAGGAGTATTGATGTGTATCTGCTGTGTGAGTCATTGATAAGTTCATTATTCTAGCTTCTCTGTCTTTGAGGACATTCGTGGACTTCTCACCAAGTCTTATCCTACTTTTTACAGTTTTCTTAAAAAGCAGTCTTTTTAGTACAATATCATTGTGCTTTATATCCTGGTGGTGTACATTAAGAATTCAAAGTGAGATTCAGACAGACTGAAAGTCCTTTTATAGAAAGTTGAGGGAGGGATAAGAGCCCGTATTTGGGACGAAAAAGGTTAATCTTTCCCTAATATTTGATAATCTTCTAATACTAGTTGATATATAATATAATGGATATATTATGTTTATATTTATATAACTATATAAATAATATATGTGTATATTTGTGTGTGTATATGTATAATATCGTACATATAATATCATACATATATACACACACACATTTTGACTTCATAGAATTGAGAGGTAAAGAAAACGTTATTTATGATAGCCTTCCACAAAGTAAAAGAATTCCTTCCTTTTACTTGCTAGATGCTAAACTGTTTTCTACTTGGAGTATACTCCCCAAATCATGTGACAACCCTAATAATTTGTAGATTATTTTAATTCTTCTTTTCAAATCCTAGAAATTCAGAACCTCGCCTCACAAAAATACAACCTTTCACAGTTTTTGAAATCATCATTTGTTACCTTAGGATAGCTGGTTTCAGAGATACGAGCTGGGTGTTGGCTTAGTACCACCAGCATCAGTGTCACAGATAGGAAAGAAGGTTTCCTATTTATGTTCTGGTATTTCAGATTTGAATTAGGTAAATTGGCATGTTTAATTGTATAGTTGTCCACTTCACTGTTAAAGTAGCAAATTGAAGTTAGAGAGTGGTCAGGAGTTGAACATGGTCTCTTATTTTTTGGATATTCGAAAAGCATCTGGACACAAGAGGGACATAATGTTAAGAAACATTTTGCTTAAAGGATTGGCCTTGTTTTTTGTTGAGGGAATTTATTGCTTTTTCCATTCAATTGTCGTCATTATTAAGAGCTCTAAAGTAGAGTTAGTGAAGAATTGAACTTTGTCCATTTTGGTTTTTCTTAGGATTCACTCCATCTCCTGTTGCGCAGCCACATCCTTCAGCTGGCCTTAATGTTGACTTCGAATCTGTGTTTGGAAATAAATCTTCCAACGTTATTGTCGATTCTGGGGGTAAGAAACAATTGTTTGTTTTATTTTAAGTAATTTATTTACTTTGAGAGTGCATGTGTGAGCAGGAGAGGGGCAGACAGAGAAAGAGAGAGAGAGAGAATACCAGTAAGACTCTGCAATATCAGTGTGGAGCCCAGTGCAGAGCTTGAACCCATGAACTGTGAGATCATGACCTGCACTGAAATCAGGAGTCAGATGCTTATCTGACTGAGCCACTCAGGCACCCCAATTGTTTTATTAACATCACTATAATGTTCTCATTTAGATTCTGTATATGGACAGATAATAATACTCCTCTGAACAGGTATACATAGATTAAATTGGGGTAGCCAAATTTACAATTTACTCTTTTCCCAACCAGTAGATGAGAACTTCAAGGGATTTTTTTTTTTTTAATGTTTTATTTATTTCTAGGAGAGAGAGAGAGACAGCATGAGCAGGGGAGGGTCAGAGAGAGAGGGAGTCACAGACTGAAACAGGCTCCAGGCTCTGAGCTGCCGGTCAGCACAGAGCCCGACGGCGGGGCTCGAACCCACGAACCGCGAGATCATGACCTAAGCGAAAGTTGGACGCTCAACTGACTAAGCCACCCAGGCGCCCCAAGAACTTCAAGGGATTTTTAACTGTTACCTTTTTCTTAGTGTCAGTTTTGGGAAGATTTTGTTTCTCCCAGACCTAAATGAATCTTGCTCAGATTAGACAAAGTTGCTAGTGACTAAATGTAGAGTGTGCTTTGTAATCATTACAATTTTTACCTTTACTGAAATGAAATAGGCTTTTTTGAAAACCTGTGCTACCTTGACTTGCTGAAATAGTACACACATAGACAGCTAGAATGTATCAGATCTGTGGGGGCTTTTTCTTATTTTAAGGATGATTGTTTTTATAGTATGCTTGTTCATTTGCCGTTAAAGAACTATAAATTTGTAGAGCCAGGTTTCCATTCGTTTTCATTTAATATCTTGTTAATTTGAAGTTTGTAAAGATTAATAAGAGTTTACGTAAAATTGACTATTCTCACAATGGGATGACCTTTGATTTTAGTTAGTAATTAAGTTCAAGCTATTTAAAGAAACATATTGAGATGTTTTTAATTTTATATATAGTTAGTTATATGTATAAAAAGTAAGGAAGCTTCCAAAGAATATGTATGGACTAAGAATTTATATTTTTTCTATGTACTAATAGGTTTATAATTTTATTTTTTGATGCATTTGACTTTCTCCTTTTGAGTTTGTTTTTCTGGAAAAAAGGATAAAGGAAGTAGAGATCAACTGTTCATAGGTTATAAATCACCATTTTTGGTAACTTTTCTTTTTCAAATTCTCTGTTATTCCTACATCATGCTATTTTGAGAGAGAGAGAGAGAGCAAGAACCAGAAAGCATGGGCGGGGCAGTGAGAGAGGGAGAGAGAATCTCAAGCAGGCTCTGTGCTAATAGACAGAGAATCCCACTGCAGGGCTCAAACTCACGAGTTAGGATTTCATGACCTGAGCCAAAATCAAGTCTGATGCTTAACAGGCAGGGTGCTACCCAGGCACCCCCTAGATCATGCTGTTTGAATTCTTTGGTGGGTTTGTTTGATTGGTTTTGCTTTACATTCTCTTCTTGCTTTGGTAGAGAACCTTAAGGGATTTTATTTTATTTTATTTTTATTTCTAAGCAATATCCTAGTTTACTAGATGGTTTCATGAATTGGGGCATAAGATTAGCGGTTTCTTAGGTATAATTTATGTCAGCTGTTTTTTAGATAGAAGAAAAGTGATCAAGGGGTTCATTTTCACTTGCTTCTAACATACTAGTTTACAGATACCTTACATTCTCCACGTTGAAGAATGTAAAGAAGTCTAGAAGACATTTCTTAGAAGAAAGACTTTTCACAGTTATAGAGATGTATTTCTTATCTATATTTCTTCAGATATAAGTGAGTCTTCAGAAAATTTTGCCAGTGAGGGAGAGAATTACATTCTATTCCTTTCTGTTTCACAACTTTGAAATAAAAGTTTTTTACCTGAATGCTTCTTTCTTCACCCCCCCCCCCTTTTTAAATGTTTATTATTTATTTTTGAGAGAGAGAGAGGTAAAGAGAGAGTACGGGCAGAGGGGGAGCAGAGAGAGGAGAGACATAGAACCCGAGAGCAGAGGGAGACATAGAACCCGAAGCACGCTCCAGGTGCTGAGCTATCAGCACAGAGCCTGAAGCAGGCCTCAAATCCACGAACTGTGAGATTATGACCTAAGCTGAATTTGGACACTCAGCTGACTGAGCCACCCAGGAGCCCCTTTCTTCATCTCTGTTAACCTTAATATAATTTGGCATGAAGTAAGACATGCCTTTTCATTTGGTTCACTTTGGATTGATGAGTTTCTCCCTTGTCCATTTAAGGGCATTTATTAATGCCCCATTTTCTGGAGGACTTTTCCAGCAAACAGACAAGTAGAAAAGGCAGAGAACTCCTTTAGAAAGCTGTAGCACCAAAAAGTCCCTTACATATCCTATTTCATCTGTTTGTAACTTTAAGGCTTTGATGAACTAGGTGGACTTCTCAAACCAACAGTGGCCTCTCAGAACCAGAGTCTTCCTGTTGCCAAACTCCCACCTAATAAGTTAGTATCTGATGACTTGGATTCATCCTTAGCGAACCTTGTGGGCAGTAAGTATTCTTCGGATTCTTTTAATCTTCTTTAAAATCAGCTATATTAAAAATGAGTCTGGTTTTTAAATACTTTCTTTTTCTCCTGTCATAGATCTTGGCATTGGAAACGGAACCACTAAGAAGTGAGTTTATTTGTATTAATGCCTCATGTATCATGTATAAGTTAATTTGGCTTTCATCTCAAAAGTATGTGTGGAGATGTCAAATCTACATCTTTTTGTTCAATCTAAATGTGTAGTAAAGAACGTTTATAATTATAGACATTTAGTGTCTTTACTTATGTTTATTTAAAGTGATGTAAATTGGAGTCAGCCAGGCGAAAAGAAGCTAACGGGAGGATCTAACTGGCAACCAAAGGTTGCACCAACAACCGCTTGGAATGCTGCAACTATGGTGAGTTGAAAAAGCTCACAGTAACACGAATAACTTAGATGAATGTGTGACATGAAAATGTTTTTAAAATGATAGCTGTAAGTGGAAAAATTGTTTATTCAGTTTTAGAAGTATAAGAAACTTGTGTTTTTTGTTTTTTGTTTTTTTTTTTAAGGAATCTGTTTGACTATATTTGCCAGGTACATTTTAGTAGCTAACATTTATTTAAAGATTCCTTTGTGCAGGAATCATTCAATAAATAATATGTGGCTTTATTTTATATAATCCCCAAATTAACCTTCCATGGTAGTAACTTATAGTGTCCTAAGGTTCAGATGAGGAAATGGAGACATGGAGTTACTACATAATATGCCTAGGCTCCCAGAGTTCTTAAGTGATTGGGTAGATTTTTAGAACCCAGGCTGCCTAACCTCAGAGCAATTAATGATGTTTTTAAAAATCTTTTTTAATGTTTTTAAAAAATTTATTTCTGAGAGACAGAGATAGCATGAACAGGAGAGGGTCAGAGAGAGAGGGAGATACAGAATCTGAAACAGGCTCCAGGCTCTGAACTAGCTGTCAGCACAGAGCCCGACGCAGGGCTGGAACCCATGAACCATGAGATCATGACCTGAGCTGAAGTCGGATGCTTAACCGACTGAGTCAACCAGGCGCCCCGGTTAATGATTAATACTCTTAATCATTACCCTCTGTTGCTGGTCTCAAATATCATTACTTATCTAGAGTATAAAATCTTTTAGTATTTTACTAATCTCACCATTGGTAAAGAAACTTTACATTGCTTGGTCTTTGTTAATATTGTCAAATAGTTCATACAGTTGATTTTCCTTATTTGCTGTAATTATATTCTTAAAATCTCCTGGACACTGACCATTGCTAGGTTCATATACATACATACCATTTCCTCTAGTAATGGTTCAGCAATCACTGATTTAGTGTTGGGTTACTTTAACAACTTAAGTACAGCCAATAAGAAGAATCAACACACGCACACCTCACATACATTATGATCTTAAATTCTAATCAAACTTATTCTAGTAGATGCTTTTTTTTTTTTAATTTATTTTATAAAAAAGAAAATCTAGTTGGTAAGTGTTAAGTGACTTACCTGAGGCTGCTGCACTGACAGGTGCCAGATTTGGGACTCTAGCCGTAGCCAGAGGCAGAGCTTCTTGCAGTGTCCTGCCCTCTTCCCCACCCTCTTGGCCCCTCTGACGCAGAACCTCACTTTGGTCACCCTTAGCTGATAACGAGGGCATTGGGCAACAGATTTTTCGCTACTCTGTACATGTCTGTGAATGACCTCAAAAGCACCACAGGCATTGATTTGGGGATCACAAATAAATTTTAGCAAGTAGGCAAATTTGTAAATACAGAATCCATGAAAAATGAGGATTAATTGTATATGCTAAGTAACTAGTTAGCATCTAGTACTAAAGAAGTTCTACTAATTTTTTTGAGAGAGAAGGAGAGAAGGGTGCATGTGAGCAAGGGGCAAGGAGAGAGAGAGGAAATGAGAGAAAGGGGAGTCAGACTTACCTGAAGCAGGGGCTTGTGGTTTCTTTTGTGGGTTTTTTTTTGTTTGTTTGTTTTTTTAACCCCAAGTGGGGCTTGAGTTCACTCAAGGTGGGGCTTGAGCTCACAAACTGCAAGATCATGACGTGAGCTGAAGACAGATGATTAACAACTGAAGCACATAGGCACCCTGAATATTTTTAATCACTATAAAGTATGGTTGTCCCAGAGTAGCTTTGTGGCTGTTCTCCTGTCCTTGGTCAGCTGCACTTTTCATCAGTGTGATAAGTTTTCCTTCATCAGAGAAAACCAATTTTTTCTCATAGAAAAATTTAAAACATGCTTTCTTATAACTGTGAATGGAAGCATTTTGCTTACACATTGTAGCCATCCTGTAGTTATTAGAGATCACCATTACCCCTGTTATAGCCACTTGTTATTAAATCCCTTCTAGAGAACTGCCCTATTTTCCTGGGATTAATCATATGTTAAAATTACTAGGGTTGAGCTAAAAATAGTGTGCTGATAAAATTTGTGCCATTATCCAAAAAGTTTTGTTAGCTTTAGCATTCTTAATTTGAAAATAACAGTGAAATTTAGCTACCTTTTTAAGACAATTTTTCATTGATAGGGTTCACTGCCATTATTGCTAATACTTGGTAGGTTTTTACATATACATATACACTCACTATCTTGAATTTGTTAATAGTACATTCTTGCGAAAGTTTGAATTGATACCATCCCAATTATAAGAATAAAGTTACACAATTTTTTTAAAGTACAAAGCATTTAGAAAGCAGATTTTAGTTGAAATCCATTCCTTCTGACTCTGAATCCAGTGTTTTTCCACATCATTACATGCCTCACTGACCAGGGGATGACAAGAGGTTAGTTTAGTGGATTTTGTAGTCTCAGATGTGAATTACACATTAATAATACATGAGGTTTGATATAAATCCAAATGCTGATATGAAACTAGAGTGAATATTTTATTATGAAATTAGTGTTAGACTCTATGAAATATTAGAAGTTTGTAGATAACACTTGTCATAGAAGTTTGTAGATAGCACTTGACTGAAGATTGACTACTAGAATGGAGTAGGCATTTAACCATTTGGAATTTGTATGTAAGTTGATGATACTTATGGTACTGTGTCAGTGTGTGTGTCATCTCAAGAATTTTGTTAAAATTTGTATGTATGTATTTCATAGAGTTTTCTTTTAATGACTAACATACAGAGTTGGTGATGTGATTCACTACTTAGATAAACTGCTGCTTATGACATTTCTTTACATTTCTAACCTTTTTAATAATCCATAAACACTGTCAAGGTTTTTGAACATTTTTTAATCTAAAAAAATCATTGGTATTTTGTTATAGATACAGTTTTGATTACTTTTAATTACTGCTTGCTTTTTTCTATTTTAGACATGATGCAACCCTGTTTATGGGATGCACTGAATTTTGCATTTATGTTTCATGATGCTTGTAATAAACTGTTAGGTATGTAAGGGGGTTATGCTGGAGACTAAATTTCCCTAGTAACCTTGATAGTGTTTTAGTATAGGTGCTCTTCCATTAGATTTCAGAAATACAAGGGATTTTAGGTAGTTAGTGAATGTACATGTGAACTAAAATGTTCTGTGTATTTTCTGTTGTGTAAGTACTTGTTCTAATCCAGTGTTATTGCATTATGTAATTGTTCTTCCTGGGAAAAACAGAATGGCATGCATTTTCCACAATACGTAAGTGACCAAAAACTAGCCTTTTTGCAATAAATTGGCATGCTATTAACCACTGCTATAGCAGAATCTCATAACCTTCCAGCTATTACTTGTTTTCACATTCAGATTTTCAATGTGCCAAAGATTCTTTCCAGCATCTACTGATTTCATGGATGTGTTGCAGAATTGATTCTGATGGTGGCATGGGAAATACAGATTTTTTTTTCTTGCTTAATATTCTGCCATTTGCTGCCAGATGGCTGGGTGTCTGTGTGTGTATCTGTGCTGCCACTATGCACTTGATGATTTCTGAATGAAGGGAAATGTTGATTGTGGTAATGTTGAAAATAACAATTGCATGAAATCTTACAGGCTTCTGCTGTACTTGGCAGTTTGTCTACTGCTCTTGCAGCTCTCGGTTTTTAAGTAGGGAGAGACCAATAAGTCCTACATGCTCACTCAAATACTAAACTTTTAACTCTTCACTTTAGTTATGCTTCATTTAACTTCTGTGTGCATATGTTCAAATTGCCGTATAATTTCAGTTATTTTTTTGTTTCAGCAGTGTTATTGGTCTTTCTCCTGTATTCAATTTCAGTTTTCATTATAAGATAACACATACAGGGAATGTTGTTAAGACAGCAAATATATCTAAAATGATTCTGTGCTCAGATTGTATATTTACAGAGCATGAGTTAAAATAGAAGGAGGAAGGGAACTTAAACATCCTAGGGCTAGGTGGCTCTTTTAAGCATTAAAGCATAAACAGACTTAAAAATTTATTACTCCTCCAAATTGGTGCTTTGCAGAAGATAGTTTAAATAATTTATAGAGTAAATTAGAAGAAATGCTAATGTACGTACTCTGTATAAGAACTGTGTGCGTCACTAGAAATAGTCCTATTTAGTAGTGTTTTGAAATCTTTGGGGTTATTTGAAAAGACTGAATGAGGTCCTTAGAAACTAATTTTTTGGAAGCTCAGATTATTAATTGGGGATCTTTACAAATTGCTTTTTCTTGTTCAGAAAATAAAGTGCCTAGGAAAACATTCAGTAATATAACTTTTTCTAGGTAAACATTTTTTATGCTATTGATAGTGATAGATGTTAACTTTTAGAATTTTGAAAAATTTTTTAAATCTGAAGATTTTAAAGCTGTAAGAAGCAAATTGAAATTTTAGATCACTGTTGTATCTAAGTTTAAATGGTAGTTTTTTCTTTCTAATAATTTTGCTTTCCTGCTAATTTCGAGACACTTTTTCATTGAGCATTAATTGACACAATTATTAATGATCACATGTGTCACATTTAATCACAGCTGTCTTAGCAATTCTTTTTAGTGGAACTACAGCTATTAATTCCTTGCACTGAGTTGACATACATGAGTTATGTACATCCTTGTTTATTTTTTCTCCACCATGTCAGGCACCCCCTGTAATGGCCTATCCTGCTACTACACCAACAGGCATGATAGGATATGGAATCGTAAGTATCTTTCCAGACACATTTTGAAAATAGATTGATTCACATTTAATATACCTTTATCCAAACTTAACTGAAAAAAGAATTTAGTGCCACACATACTCTTAGCGCCTAACACGGAATCTTATAGTGTTGGTTTCATAAATATTTTTAGAAGAGTCATACAGCCCATATTATTTCTGAATTTTCCCACTATTACTTAGCTTATTTTTCCCCTCATAACTTTGCTAATCATTTTCTACTTCATTACAGACTCATTTAAACATTAATGTTCACTCCAACCCTTTGTTTCTGTGACCTTACATTAATACCATTGAAGTCTTATAACAACCTTAATACTGTAGAGAAAGGGGAGGAATTACATTTGTTGAATTGTGTCAAGGCAAATTCAGTCCAGTAAAGACCAGAGAACCTTTCCTTTGACAGTGATAGCTACCATACAGAAATAGTCCTTTAAACCTTTAAGCTGCCCACAATCCACATTCTACACTGGCTTTACTCTCCTAGCTTTCTTAATATATACATTCACTTAGATAAGAAACCTCCCTCCCACCCCACTCCCATATGTGTTTGAGGTACTGTTGCTGATAGGAGGCAGCACCCTATCCCTTAGTATTGTTACTGGGCTGCTGTGCTACTTCTTTATTTACACTTTCTGGATGTAGCTTGTTTTCCCACATACAAAGAAGTTTCACAGCTTTTGGATGGGTGGTTACTATATAAGAAAGGAATATACACAAAATCTCAAAGGCTAAAGTGAAGCTCTTGCTATAAATAGGAGTTTAGTTGAAAGGTTAAATAGAGCTTATGGAAAGATAAGATTTCAGAGTATGGTATTTTAACCAGAATAATGTAGTGGTCTGTGTATGCTCTATTTGGTCACTTATTTATGCTAATTTTATACCATGGAGTAGTAATTTTTAAAGAAAGAGATGGTTAAGATTTTATTTTCAGTTTTTCAAGAATGAACTAAGCTCTTCATGTGTTATTTAAACCTCTTCTTGGTTCTTCCTAAGAGTAGCAGAAATAAAGTGAAAGAACCATAAAACATAAACCTCTTCAAAGAAACAACTGTATTCACTTGTGATAGCTTGCATAATGGCATAAGAACCTGATTTAATATACAAAGGCAGTTTACTTTGAAATAGCTTCACTATTTTACAGTTTTAAGTTTTTCTATGTCTAAAACTGACAAATTTGGAAATTTCGGATTGGTTTGAATTGCTTTGTCTGCCATACTGTAGTTAGGTTTACGTTTTTCTTAAATTTGAGCTTTTTTTTTAAAACAAGCTTTAGAAGTGAGCACATTAAAGACTTAAAAAAAAAAAACTCTTAAGAATTTGTAGCTGTTGGCCTTATTTGTATTTACAAGAATTTTTCCTTGAGTTAAAGCAAAGTACTTTCATTACTGACCTCTTTTTTGTTTACTACTTAAGGGAGATGTCAGTCAACATCATTTAACTTAATATTTTTCCTTTTTTTTAGCCTCCTCAAATGGGAAGTGTACCTGTAATGACACAACCAACCTTAATATACAGCCAGCCTGTCATGAGACCACCAAACCCCTTTGGTCCTGTATCAGGAGCACAGGTATTAATGTGCCATATGTAACTGCTTAATGTGCTTGATGTGGAAAGAATATGATACTAAGAATTCCTCTTATACAACTTGAGAAACAAGTTATCAGTGTTTTACCCCCTTGATGGTAGATGTTGTCTTGTTTGCTTTATCATCTAAGAGCTTTTAAGACTATATCTGGAAGGAAAGGACAAGCAAATTACGAACATTAAGGATGAAAAATTCTTGATAACTTGTAGTTGGTCAGTCAAGAAGATGGTTTTCTGAGATTAAGGAACCTACTTTCTGTTCATACTGGTCTTGCTCTCCTTTGTGAACTCTAAAAACCTTGAACTCCGAGCTCTAGTGCCTTGGTTTGAATGGTGCTATCTGAAAGATGTTGCCCTTGAGATATTTGTACAACAGGACAAGTACAGAAAGTTGTGAATGTTATTTTTTTATTAGATAACTTCCTGCCATTGAGGATTGTATTTAAAAACAAACTGGGGGCAGGAGAGGGGGTGGAGGCAAAAAAACAAAAACAATTTGAAATACCATGCTGACCTAATTTCTTTGAAGGAGAGACTTTTCAGATGTTTCTGAGACCCTCTCCCAGTCTTGAAATTTCACCCCAAATATCCATACTTTTTCATCCCGTTTTTGTTAGCATTAGGAGAATCTGGATTTTTTTTTTTTTTAAAGCTTTTCCTCTTTATGGTTAGAGATATAAAATTTGTTAGTCACTTCTCTGTGGTATACTAGGGGACACTCGTGAAGTGATAGAATTTTTCTATCTGGCTCTGCTCCTGATGTTTAACAATTAGAAGTAATCACATGCAATTGTTAAAGTACTTCTTTTCTTACACTGCTTCAGACACCAACTGATTGGTTACTTTTATGTGTTTAATACTCATTTAAAAGCATTTGCGTGAACATTTGGTGATGGACTTGTTATTTCTTTTCCACTTGAATGCATGTGCTTGTCAATGCATCTAGAGTTACACTGCCAACATTAGTTTGCATTGATCTAGCTTTGAATCTAGTCTCTATGTGTTTCATAGATTCCAGAAGCACAGGGGATCGATCCTTTTGTTTTTCAGCCCTTTTGAAGAATTTAATTCATTTCATAAATTAGCATCTTAGGGAGTACCAGTAACTTGGACTGGGTAGTGAATTTCATTCTGATTAAAAGGTAAAGGCAATTCGTATATTTACCTGGATGCCTCTTTTTTCCATGTTAAAGTGGTCTTTTCTTCCTGTTCCTTGACCAGAGTATTTACAATGAAGATTGCTGAAAGTAAGGGTAGTTCATGCAGCCATAACTTTTTTATAAGTCATTTATTTCATATGTGTTTGTTTCTATAAAATGGATTATGGCTATGTATACTTTTCTTTCTCTTCTGTCTTTTACCAGTAGTAGGTCTAAACTTGCTAAAAAAAATATATTAGATTTTGATAATCTTTTAAAATGTTGATGGGGGTGCCTGGGTGGCTTAGTCGGTTAAGCGTCCGACTTTTGCTTAGGTCATGATCTCGCAGTTTGTGGGTTCGAGCCCCGCTTCGAGCTCTGTGCTGACTGCCAGCTCAGAGCCTGGAGCCTGTTTCAGAGTCTGTGACTCCCTCTCTCTCTGACCCTCCCCTGCTCACGCTGTCTCTCTCTCTCTCTCTCCTAGAAATAAATAAAACATTAAAAAAAATTTTTTTTAAATGTTGATGACTTTCTTAACTATTGGTGTAGATATTTTCTTGAGATTTGTCTTCCTCATGTGATTTAGTTTTTTTCTTTGTTTTTCTTTTTTCTTTTTCAGTTTTTTCTTTGTTATCTATACTTTTAACTTCAGATAGGTATCATTTATTTTATTTAATTAAAAAATTTTTGATGTTTATTTACTTTTGAGAGAGAGAGCACATAAGCAAGAGAAACAGAAAGAGAGAGAGAGGGAGGGAGGGAGACACAAAATCTGAAGCAGGCTCTAGGCTCCAACCTGTCAGCGCAGAGCCCAATGAGGGGCTTGAACTCAGGAACTGTGAGATAGTGACCTGAGCCATAGTCACATGTTTAACCAACTGAGCCACCCAGGTGCCCCAGTATCATTTATTTTTAAAAATTAATCTTATTTTTTTGCTGTGTGGACTAAGTGATGAGCACCTTAAATGTATTTAAGAGAAAATGCTATAGTCCAGAGCTATACATTTACCAGGAACTACTGACTACAGTAAGTAACTTTTTGCCTGATGTGTGGCTAAACGCTGTATCTCCAGTCTGAGTCTTGTCTTGCAGGCTCCTGTCTTGGAAACAGAATACATTTATAACCTTAAGCTTGGATACGGCCTGACGGTTTCTAAGCATTTATTGTGTCACCCCAAGGTGGATGGGCCTACCATTTCTATTTTACTGATAGAGAAAGCTGAGACTTGGAAAGGTTCTTCAGCCAAATTAATGGTGAAATGCAACTTATCCCCAGGAATCCCTGATTTCTGGTCCAGTGTTGATTTGTACCACCCTGCCTCTTTACTAATGGGACTGAGCCCATATGGCTACTATAGTAACACTGGAACACTCTGCCAATCTTTTGAGTTTCCTGCTGGATTATAAAGTATGCTTACACATTTCAGAATATAACTACTGTAGAAGTCAAGAGCATCTATAGTTGTAGGGAATGCTTTCAACCTTACTGAAGCATCTTTTATGAATTTTGGTTTTTTAAAAAAATAATGGTTAAAAAGAGCATAGTAAAAAATCTACTTTATAAAAAAAGCTGGCTTCTTAGCATCTGCTCTTAATACAGGTTTTATATACTGTTGCCTTCTAAAATCCACATAACTCACTGAAATACCAAAAAAGTACATGAAAAGAGACAGTGGCAGAACTACTTTTTCTTAATCACATTATGTCAGAAAAGAATGAGAACATTAGAGCAATAGTGTTCTATTATTGCTGATAATAATTGATTTCTTCCAGTTAAGAAATCAAATTTGATGTGAGTACTTAACTTTAAATATTATAGATTGAAGAAAGTACATAAAGGAAGCAAATGGATAATTAGGAAAAAAGAAAATCAAGTGGCAATGAAGTGGCTCAAAAAAGCTCCCATCAGTTTGAATCAATTCAACATCAGAATATTAACTCTTTTAATGTTACTTTTAATTCCTTTTTCCCCTTTGTTCTCCAGGTGGCTCATCACAAAGCCCCACTAATGGTTCCTCTGCTGTCACTAGATACACCCTCTTTGTGTTCTGCAGGAACCCTTAATCTCAAGCTTATTTTACAAGAGTTTCCCTGTGTGTCTTGCCTTTCTAATTTAATCTATTTTATAGATACTCCAATAATCTTCTACAGGCAGTATTTTTAGCATCTTATCTCCATATTTTAAAATCTAAGGAATTGAATCTAAATATAGCTGAACATATGAAGCATCCCCTTAGCTTTCCTTCTGTCTTAACAACTACCTCACAAGGTCTCCATATTAGTAAGAATAATAGTGAGTATACAGAATATTCAGGTTCTTCAATTCCCATGCCCCTTTACAGTTCTCAGTAAGTATCCAGTTTTCTGCTGCTACTTATCTTTGCCAGAAGGCCTTTATCGTCATAAAGAAGATATTTTTAAATTTATTCTTTAAGTTTTCATTTTAATTTCAGTCAGTTACCACATAGTGTTACATTAGTTTCAGGTGTACAGTGTAGTGATTCAACAGTATCGGACATCTCCCAGTGCTCATTCTTTACTAATTCTTTAGTCATCTCTCATGCCCTTCCAGTACTTCTGAGATCTAAAGTTCTTTTCCTTATCCTGTATTATTTTTCTTTACGGAACTTACCACTGCGTGACATCTGTTCATCTGTCCCATCTGTCTGTTTGTCCGTCTGTCTGTCCATCCATCCATCCATCCATCCATCCATCCATCCATCCATCCAGTGTAGCAAGAGACTTCTGTAGTAGATTATAAGCCTCATAGAGGCAGGCTTCTATGTGGGTACTTCCATATCCCTGGTTCTAAGAATAGGACCTGACTGGTAATAGTTTTGAACATTGTCAAACAAGTGAAGCTGGTTGAAAAACTCCTTTTCTATTGTGTAACATACTTGTTCCTCATTGATCTCATTTCACTTACTTATAACCACTGTAATAATTTAGAGCAGTGTTTAAAATTGGTTTAATTTGTTGGCTAATAGTTATTGTAAGCTAAAATATTTGATGACTGTCACCTAAGGAATGAAGATACCTTTAATTTCATGATTGAATTTTTTTAGTTTATTTATTTATTATTTCTGAGAGAGAGAGTGTGCAAGCACACAGGCTGGGGAGGGGCAAAGAGAGAGGGAGACAGATCTGAAACAGGCTCCGGGCTCTGCTCTCAGCTCCCAACACAGGGCTCGAACTCATGAACCACAAGCCACTGTTACACCTCCATGATTGACTATTTTTAATAATTAAAACAAACTGCTTATCTTTTAAGTAGGTGAGGTTATTTTTTTATGTTTTAGTTTTTAGTTGTTCTTAGGTAGTCCCGTGGATTAATTTTGTCCATTCAAATGCTAGCTGTAACTAGAATGGTTTGTTGTTGTTGTTGTTTAACTTTTTTTTTAATATTTATTCATTCTTGAGAGAGCACAAGTTGGGGAGGGACAGAGAAAGAGAGGGAGACACAGAATCCCAAGCAGGCTCCAGGCTCTGAGCTGTCAGCACAGAGCCTGATAATGGGGCTCAAACTACCAAACATTGAGATCATGACCTGAGCCAAAGTTGGACCCTTAAACCACTGAGCCACCAGCTACCCCTCCCCCAACAAGAATAATTTTTCTTAATTACCTTTTAGTTCTCTCATTATTTCCCCCACCTTTTCATTTGGATTCATACTTCCTTGAAGACAAAGAATATCTCTTTGTACATGGTAAAGCAAATGGTAATTTAAATGTAAAATGAAATCCCATTAAAATAGAATCTTTTAATGAAATCTCAGTTCTATACCTACTGCCAAAAATCTTTCCCTGCTCCTTGAAGTGCCTTTTAAACACCCATTACTCACCCAGAACATTACTTGTATCTTGTGGTCTTTTGATTACTTACTCTAAATCAAGTTAGTAGTTTTGAGAGTATCTCAGCCCTCCTAGATATGTTTATCTTATTACATTTAGTGAGGCACCCAAACAGTGTGTTCTGTGTCCCACATTATATCTAGGTTACTCTAAATGCTGCACTGGTGCCTGCTCGCTAATACCTTCCAGATGGCTGTTAGCTCAGACTAGACTGTTGTAGTCTTTAGGATATTGTCTTTAATAGACTACACTGTAATGTTGAAATTATGACTTTGTATACACTTTCCTTGTTCTCATCTCATTTTTTTGTGCTGGCTTATTCTGTATTTTTTAGATACTTTTGTGTTCACTGTTGCTTAAAAAGATAAGGATGATATTCTTCTGTTTCATATCCCAAACTGTAGCTTTAAAAAAAGTTCTGCATTAGTGCATCTTCCTAGATGTTTGACTACACAGAAAATACCAGATCCCTGTGGTTAGTGAATTTTTTTTTCTGTGCTTTCTCCCAGTTCTATTCACTGTTTGATGGCTTGTTCCAAGTGTGTCCTTTTGTTGACTAGAGTGGAATGGGGACTCTTAATCTTCTCTTAATGGTGTTTTATATAAATCTTATAGATACTTACTGGTGTATACATGGAAATGTCCATTGCTGGCCAATAGTTTGTTAAACTCACCCTACATTGCAATATGCAGCTATTCTGTTAGAAGCATGGAGACAGTTAATCTATACAGTTTTCTTTTGAAAGTCATTATGATGTGAAATAACAGTCTTTTAGTGAATGTTTATCAGGCTGTTTAGATGTTGTTGAAGATCTTGGGGGGAGTGAATAGTGAATGTTGTATTAATTATGTTTTTATCACTTCCTTACATGAGAAACTTACTCTGATTCCATACCAGTCTGTTTTCCCAAAAGCAGTATGAAAACCAGAGTTTTACACTTGGGTATTTAATTTTTAAAATAGGCTTTTAAGCATTTTGGTGGTTTCTTGATTGGTATTGTTGTATATTTTGTTTTTGGGGGAGGGTTTGGTATTTTTTTAAATGGGGGCTTGCTGGTTTTATTTATGGAGGATATGATTAAATATGCAAAATGGCTGCTGTGTTTTGTTTGTAAAGGCCAATTTGGTGAACTTTAAGTAAGTCTGACATCAGTTAAGTGTCTGAAATGAAACAATGGCTTGTTGTGAGTGCCTTTTACCCTTCTAAATAGGAACACTGTTAGATATAGGAATAATTCAAGCCTTACAAAAAATTGCCTTTTAAGTGACTATCTTGTGTGTCAGAATTAGTGACTCTTTTTGCTTTTGGGGCTTAGTTTCTCCTTTCTTTCTTTCTTTCTTTCTTTCTTTCTTTCTTTCTTTCTTTCTTTCTTTCTTTCTTTTCTTTCTTTTCTTTCTTTTCTTTCTTTTCTTTCTTTTCTTTCTTTTCTTTCTTTCCTTTCTTTCCTTTCTTTCTTTCCTTTCTTTCCTTTCTTTCCTCTTTCTCTCCTTTTTTTTCTTTCTTTACTTTCTTTTCTTTCTTCTTTCTTTCTAAAAACTTTCCTGATGTGTTAACTGTGGGTGTTGGCGGTGCCTCTTCTGTCAGCTGATCTTCCCAGCTGATTTCTGTGAAGAAGGCCTTTTGCCTTGTCAGCAGTGTGTTATGCTCATTTATTCTTGCTTGGTAGAGACTGTAAGGAAATTTTCATTAATTGGGATTTAGTACCATAGGTGAGAGTGGTTCTTTAGTCCCCAGGGCACATCTGAATCAGTCAAAAATTTGGGAAGTCCCATTTGCTGACAATTATGAGACTAAGACAACCTATAGAGTAAGACCTTCTTACAAGGTTTTTGCTGAGGACTTTCTCTGTATAAAGTAGAGATCTAATTTCTTGTCTTAAAACCAGAACATATTCTTAAAATCTTGAATGACTGTAAAGTTCTATAAAATCTTCATGATCACCATCAATGACCATGTACAGCACTGTGTGGATAGAAAACATAGCAGTTTATTACTGTTTTTAACATTTACTAGATAAGTTCCCTTTAAAAAATTATTTCTCTAGTTTCATTTTAACTTTTTCCTGTATGCTAAATATAGCCATAAATTCTAGCTTAGTTGAAATTAATTGGGATAGCAGATTTTAGAGAGGAAACAAAGCACCTGCCTTGGTGTCAGCAGATCTGCATTTGAATCTACTGTGAGTGTCCTAGGACTGCCTGTAATGAGGTGGACCACAAGCTTGATGGCCTAAAACAGAAATGTATTCTCTCACAGTTCAGGAGGCTAGACATCTGAAATCAGGGTGTCAGCAGGGCCATGCTCCTTCCAAATCCTCCAGAGTAAGATCCTTCCTTTCTTCTTTCCCAGAAGGAAAGATGCAGCCCCAGTCACTTTTTGGTTTGCACTTCAGTTTCTGCCTCTGTCATGTGGCAGCCTCCTGTGTCTGTCTACGTGTGGCCATTTCCCTCTAAAAACACCACTCATTGTATTAGGGCCCATTTTAACGACTTCATCTTAACTTGATGACATCTGCAAAGATGCTGTTTCTAAATAAGATCACATTCATAGATAGACAGTTCCCAGTGGTTAGGTCTTCATGCTTTTGTGGGAGGACATAATTCCATAGTGTCACCTCCTCATTAACCGAGTATTTCAGGGCAAGTTGCCTATGTAACTTCGATGACCTCAGTTTCCTTTATCTGTAAAATGGTAACTTTACCTTGTGTACTTTATGTTTGCTATAAGGATCAAATAAAAATATTTGAAATTGACTTAGGAATGTGGAGGTTTGTTGTTTTTCTTAGCTGATTATTATAAGGAACATTTTTGTTTTTAGAAGGAAATTTTATAAGGTTGCCTCATGTTCAGTGCTTGTCTCTATTCCCATATTCTAATTTAATTTATTCTAATTCTAATACAGTTTATATTTCTTTCCATGTACAACAAATAATCTTGATTGTAAATAATCATCTTCACTATTTTGAAACCATAATTACGACTCACTGTTATCTGACATCAGATAAATACTCAGACACAGGCCACGGTGGTGATGGGGCAGTTGGGCTGAGCATGGTGTGCTCTAGGGTATGGATCGTCCACATGTGCAGTGGACATCATTCATAAGAACCAAGACACATCATTCTTCAGGACTGTATCAGTAGCAGTTGGCTCACCATTTATGGAAGGTAGTGTTACCCAGAAGTATAAAACTTTAGTTTATAATATTAAAATATTGTTTGGACCCACTAAATAAATTACTCTGTTTTGGGGGAGGGGTAAACTTTTTTGAAATGTCTAAGTCTAAACTCTCTCCTTAGACGTTTTTAGTGGAAATCCAATATATAATCAGGTAAAGGCAAGCATATATATGTTTGACAGTTTGGAAAAAAATTTTTAGCCAAGCTGAGGTGCCATATTTCCAATAAGTGGTACATTATAGGCAGATTTAATTGCTTTGTCTTATGGTGCCAGTTGGAATAAACCTTAGCTTTTCATTTTCTTTGGTTTTTGGGGAGTAAGAAGTTGAAATTTGGTAGGAATCAACAGTGATCATTTCATTTCAGATAAGTAAGCCAGTGTTCTATGATGCCCACCCATTAGTAGGACTTTATCTTGTCTTATTCTTGGAAGCACTTCTGATATATAGAAAATGTTTATTTTTAGCTAGGTCAGTTAATATTTTCTCCCAGAGTTTTAGGAAATCTTATAATCTATTTCCCTTTCTCCAGTTTGGTTTTCTTTAACTATTTGTCAATGTAGGTTGCCATAATTCTAATGAGATGACTTTAGATGCCATTTTGGAATAACTCACTGCTATCGTGTTAACAGTTGTAAGTTATTATAGACTCTAGCAGTAGTCTGATGCCCTTACGATGAGAAGTCCTTTGAGGGGGACAGGAGTAATGTTGGCATAACTTTGTGATAATACTGATGGCAGAAGCCCAAGATGGGGTTATGTTGAGCACAAACCTAAGAAGCAGTTATCAGAGGTACTAGACTAAACCTCCAGGGTGGGCCATCTACTCTCCACAGTAGAAAAATCCTCTCTTTGAGCCACGCTTCACAGAGACAGCTGAAGAATATCAGATATATTAAATCTATATTATCTTTAATATAAAATACTGGAATGCAACACTGTATGCCTATATTCCTATGCAACTGGATCCATTTGCACCAATAGTATCCTGGCCATGTTCTATTCATATTCATATGTTCATGTTATGCAAAAACACTTCCTGTCCTGATTTTCTGTAATTCTGTGTTCAGTTTTAGAACTGGTGTTTCTGTCTCTAAATGTTTTAATTGCACAGCATTATCAGGAAAATATTTTTTTAAGAATGTAACCTTTAGTGTATATATATTTAGAAATTATATATTGCTATAGTAATATACAAAAATAGAAGTGTTAAACAGGCAAAAATTGAGAAGTTCTAGGTTTTGTTTCTAATGTCCTACTTTGTAGAACATTTTTATTTTTGTACAGAGCATGTTTTATCAGCAAAAACATTTTAATTTAATATGTTATAGATTGCTTAGTATGTGTAAATTGTTGCTAGTTTCTGAATAAGAGGTAAAGTATATTTCCTATGTCTAAGGGTGAGTATAATATGGATGCACAAGTGACTGGTTATATAAGAACCATTAGAAGAGAAACAGAGTATTGAGAATACAGTGGAAGAAAAAGAGCAACACAGATTCAATGACATTTGAGTTGGGCTCTTATTTAAGAATAGAAGAGCATTTGATTGTAGGTAAAAAATAGGCAAGTTTGAACTAGCTTTTGAGCTGCTAATATATGTCATGCAGCGTACTGATTGCTTTATGTATCTTTTCTTTTAATCCTCAAGACAGTCTTAAAGGGAGATATGCATATCAGGTCTGGATAGTCTTAAGTCCCATTTTATAAAAGAGCCAGAATTACAGATTTCAGTGCCACCTTTCTACAAAATTCTTCTCTGTCATCCCAGACAAAGGAAGTAGTACCTGTTTTTCTCTTAAGATGTCGACTTCGCTTCTCCACCAAAGACAGAGTGAGTCTCTACAGCATTGCTATTTGCTATCCAGGCTTAAATTCATATGGAAAGAAAAGATGTGGCAGAGTTGCTTCTTCTCTAAGAATTTTAAGGACAGCCAATGATGTGTCAGAATTTTGTCCTGAAATATCAAATTCTTCATTGTCTCAAAAGCTTTTTAGTTGCACTAGTCTTTTTTTGAGGCTGCTGTTATTTTCTTGTTCTAACCTGAAATTTTCTTTCTTTGCTGTTAAACCAAGAATCTAATGAAGGAGTAACCGTTTTTGTTTTATGACATTTGGTGTAGCAGTAGGATTCTTTGTTTAAAAAAATCCCTTTAAGTATGTTTACCTTTTATTAAAGTTAACTTATGCTATCTGTACGCTGTCTTGATTATACTAAAAACACACTACAACCAAAAAATCTTTGCTCTGGATATAAAAGCAAAAGTTTTTGGTAACATTAGAGTTTTTGGTTTCATTTCAACATTATATTTTAAATGTTGATTAGGGTGGAAGGAAAGGGTGGAGGAATTTCAACTAAGAGTTGCCATTATCAGTTACTTGTAAATCTTAGTATTTCTGTTTATGTGCTGCTCTTTGCTTCTCAGTATTTTATTTTTTTCCTATAAAATGAGAAAGGAAGACTAATATGTCTGTATTAGACTCAGAGTAAGTGACTACTTTCTTTAAAAGGCATATTCATTTATGGTATAGGTTAGTTTAATTTGAACAAACCGTGATAGCTATGCTAATTTTTTTTTCTCTGTGGGAATTGGTATAGAGAATATTATTTGAAATAAATGGGTAACTGGCTATATTTTTTCTTTTTTTGATGGCATATTTGTAGTAGGATTTAATCAGAATGGTCACTTAACAGTTTGGTTTTTTTTGGCTTTTAAAAGCTGGTGATTTTGCAGTTAATGAAGATGGTTGGATTTTTTTTTCTTTTTCTGAAATTACTTGTTATTTAGTACTAGAGCCCTACATAGGCTCTAATTTACTCACAAGAATGATAAGTAAAGGAAGGTCAGCTCTTTTACTTGCAGGTGTACCCACCAGGATCCTATTACGCCATCTTGCTCTTTTGTTCTTCCTCCTTTCCTTGAGCAGTAATTGGGCTTTTGCAGCATATTTCCTTTACTTCTTTATCCTTAACCACTTCTCAGAGCTGCCTACTTCTCACCAGTGCATGGTGTGTCTGTGCTTTGGTACAGGTGCCAGGAAGGGGTGGATGGATACAGGTGGTCAAGGGCTGCCGCGTGGCCCAGCCCTTAGCACTCTCCAGTCAGCCGAACCAATTCGTGCCACCATTTCATGTACTTGAGATGAGCATTAATGATTTGAAACTTATTACAGGGATATTAGATCTTGTTTTCTCATGTTTTAATTTAGCTACATATTTATAAATGTAAGATAAATGTGTGTAGATTTTACCAGTTTTAGAGGGGGGGGTGGTGGTGGTGGTGGTGGTGGTAGAAGAAGAAGAAGAAGAAGACGAACAAGAAACTGGCACTCTTTCCCCCCGCCCCCTCCAGAATATTGATCTTTAACATTATTTGTAAGCTTGTGGGACTTCTCCCTCCCATTATACTCCATACTGAGAATAGAAGGAGCATTTTCCTCTGGGACAGGCAGATCTTCAGACTGCCTGCCATCCTCATAAAAACATATGATTTAAGAAGACATTTTAGGAGCACCTGGGTGGCTCAGTCAGTTAAGTGCCTGACTTCGGCTCAGGTCATGATCTCGCAGTTTGTGAGTTTGAGCCCCGCATCGGACTCTGTTCAGAGTCTGGAGTCTGCTTCTGATTCTGTGTCTCCCTCTCTCTCTGCCCCTCCCCTGCTCATGCGCTGTCTCTCTCTCAAAAATAAATAAATACTAAAAAAAAAAAAAAAAAAAAAAAAAGACTAAATTTTAGTGCGGGGCTCTTATAGGAGACTTGAGATTTTGGATGCAATCTATCCACAGTAAACAGGGATTTTTGGTGTTTTTGTTCTTAACTTCAAGTGAAAGACAAAATCTGTTTTGGAGAGAAACCCAATTAATCTTAGACTCCCTCCAGCTAAGTGACTGATGATCACTTCTAATCATTCTGCTTCTGAATGGTCATCCATGCTTGGTCTGAAGTGCGAAGTAGGAGGGGCACCTGGGTGGCTCAAGTCAGTTAAGTGGCCAACTTTGGCTCAGGTCATGATCTCATGGCTCGTGAGTTGGAGCCCTGCATCGCGATCTGTGCTGACAGCTCAGAACCTGGAGCCTGCTTTGGATTCTGTGTCTCCCTCTCTCTCTCTGCCCTTCCCCACCTCATGCTCTCTCTCTTGCTTTCAAAAATAAACATTAAAAATAATAATAATTTAAAAATTGAAGTGGGGGAGGAGACATCTTTCCAATTAAGTTGCACCTTAATCTGTCTCTACCTGGATGTTTTTTGAATCCTCAAACCCAGAGAGCTGTTCCATCCTCCTGTCTGTAGCTGCTTGTGTGATTTCATCATCTTTTCCATTGTCTCTTTCCATTGTCTTAGAACATTTATTTCTGAGAACAAAATAATAGGTCAGGAAAATGACTCAGCCACTAAAATAACTGAAGATGGTTTCTGAACCTTTAAATTGACTTCGGCATCTACAATAACAAATTACATATACTTGTGATTTAATGTTTGCTGAAAGTCATTGGCTATTCATCGTCTATAGTGCTTTTCTTAAAAGTTAAAGGTAGAAATGAGATCAGCTTGAACCAGCAAAGACAGTTTGTGAGGCTTGAAATCCATTCTAGGATTTGAATGTTGCAAGTATAAATTGAAACTATTCCCACTTGGTCATCTTTGATTTAGTTCTCAATTGAACATCCCTAAAAGGATGGCTCATTTCATAATAGCCCTATGCTTGCATGCCTTTGCATTATTTTGCAGGGCGAGAGAAAAAAATTTAAGGTTTTTACCAAACTAGGGGCACCTGGGTGGCTTAGTCAGTTAAGTTGTCCGACTTTGGCTCAGATCATGATCTCACAGTTTGTGGGTTCGACCCCTGCAACAACTCAGAGCCTAGAGCCTGCTTCAGATTTTGTGTCTCCCTCTGTCTCTGCCCCTCAACCACTCATGCTCTGTCTCTGTCTCAAAAATAAACAAACCTAAAAAAAATAATAATAAAGTTTACTCCAAACTCAAATGACTTATGTTTGGTTTAAAATACTCAAAGTAGGTTTGGTGAAGGTGATACACGTAGGAAGTGAATGTCTTTGTTCTTCAGGAACTGTCTTTCTTTGAAGGTATACTAAAGATAAGTTATTGAATTTAATAAACAATTTGCTCCAAATTAAATGATAGCAGCTAATTCCAAAAATCAAACAAATATAATAACGTAGAAAACAATCAAGGATCTGAAGTATTCCCTATATTCAAGGTAGTGTGTGGGCAGTTTGACTAGGTGACCTCCAAGATTACTTTCACCTCTTACATTATATGCATCAGCTACAGTATATCTAGAGAAACAGGCAGGAGACAACTCCATGTGAGAAAAGTGTGACTTTCTGCCTCTTCTGAGGAAGGAAAGAAAGACCATTGCAGCTAGATGTGTTTGGTTTGGACTGAGATTGGACTTGACACAGGTTTTGACAGATAGCCTGGACACAGGAAGCCACCTTCCCTCAATTAAAAAGAAAAAAAAATCACAAGCACTTCTTTCCCCTCTTCCCTCCACCCACAATAGAAGTCTTAACTATGGGTCAGCTTTTATTGACCTTTTTGAGTAAAATACTTTATTCCTCTGGAATTTCAGAAACGGTTTGTTTTCTGAAAAACATAATGCCATTTGGATATCCTTTAACTTGACATGTAATTGAAACTTTTGTTTAATAATTCCATTTTCTCTAAAGACTGCCTTTTATATTTATTAAAGATGACAAAACAAAAACCACTTCTTCTTTCATTACATTTTCTGCTTTCATGTTCTGTCATTCAGAGATCTTTTTTTCTTTCCCTTTCTCTGTCTTCTTTCCCCCAGCTGTCGGCAGCATCCAGCCCCTCCAGTCACAGTCCTCACAGAGCTTCAGGAAAGGACCCTTTTGCAGAGCTCTCTTTGGAGGATTTCTTATAAATCACTTTAGGTATTATTGCTGCTTATTGGGGGAGATGGGGACTTAAATACTTTAAAAAGTTATCAAGTATTAAACACAATTCACTCTTCTCCTTTGTTTCTTTAAAGGACTCTAGGTTCTCTCTCTTCCTCCTCCTTCTTTGTTCTTTAGGCGAAGAATAAAAAATAGATCAAAATAGGGCATAAGGACAAACAGCTTTTGGAAAATAACCTTTAACATAATTAGAAGATGTGATATCAAAGAACCATCTTTCATGTTTACATATAAGCATCCACTGCCCACAGCAGATGGATGAGATCAAATACTACCCTTAAAAACTGGGTGTTTTCATCAGTCTTAAAAGATTTGAAGAGAAGAACATAATTTTATACATTGGATTAGGGCTTGATTAGGAGCGTCTCTAGTTTTAATATAATGTCCTTGAATGTTAGTTGTGAAGAATTTTAACAGTTTCTTAAGTGTTAATGTTTATGTGTGCCTTTTCATTTAAAAATGCTAACATTTTCACCAAAACAGACTTTTTGTTTTTAAATTAAGGGCAAGGGAATACTTCTACCCTTTTTGATAGAAGCCTTCTGTGTTTGATTCACACTGCCTCTTTTGGCTGGAAGACAGTGTAATTTGTTCTTCTTGGTGCTCTAACCCCCAGTAGTACATATAGCTTCTAGATCTTTGAAAGTTTGTATTCTTCTGATTTGACAAGTTTATTAGCACATCTACTTCAGTAATGCCTTTGGATAGACAGTTTAAGGGAATCATGAGTGAAGTATTTGAGCAAACAGTGATGCCCTATTGAAAACTTTTCCTTTGTAGACCTTTGAGCTTTTAATTTATATTAGTAAAGAAATGATTTAGTAAGCATATTACAGTTCCTTTATCTCTAATTATCTCTAATTTTATGACATTTGTAAATAATGATTCAAATTTTGCTTTTCTGGATGAGATTTTCACATAGAATATTTGTGTTTATGGAGAGTTCTGAACTTGTCATTGAAAAATTGTTCATTTTCTTTCCTTCCCCATTTCTTGGTTTTTAGTATTAGAAAGATCTGTTTGGAAGTCCCTATAATTAGTCTTTAAATATTGACTTTGGCACATGATAAGATGATAATACTGACTTAGTTTTATCATCAGGTTTGTGATAAACATGCTATAAAAATTTCTGGGTCCATTGAATGGTAAAAGCCACAAAGCATTTTTATTTGTGAGAAGACTTCCCACAATGTAGTGAATCAACTTACACTCTTTTGTTTTTTTCCAGATACAGTTTATGTAACTAGATGGAAGAGAATGGAATTATTCCAAAAAGACAAGTGCTCAAGCAGCAAATACTTACTTCCAGCAAAATCCAAACTGCTGTCTCTTAAACTCTCTTCTTCCATTAGAATGCTACAGTAACCCAGTGAAGGCCCATGAAGGAAATTGGGACTAGTATATAGGAGAACGTATCAATACAGTTTATAAAGCCAAGAATTGCCATGATTTCAGACTAAGATCTTTTTGGTGACTAACCCTTCAGTTCTTTCAACTCTTATTAATACCCATAATCAGTAACCTACCAAGAAAAAAAAGCCCTTATTTGGAAAGTGTAAAATTTATATTTGGAAAAGCTGCCTGGAGAGAAGAGCCGTTTCCTTTCCTGTAATGCAACAGGACTCTTTTGGGGGGATCAAAATCATAATTCTTAATTTTGCAGTATCTTTCTTTTCTCCAGTCTTCACAGATACAGAAATAGTAACTAAAATTAACTTTTCCTTTAAAAAAATTATATATTCAGTTTGCAGTAGACATTCCTTAAGTATTTGTATTTATTTATGATTATCAATTTACATAACATTAATATTGTATCAGACTTCCTTATGAAAATGAGTATGGATGTACACAGTATGTTTGATTTTTATCCATAAGACTGAATCTGATTCCGAATGCTTTTCAGCTGACATACAGAGCACTAAATATTTTAAGGCAAGCCCATAGGTCTGAATCGCTTAAGAATTCTCAGTCTCTATGGGATTTAGGGAAGCATTATAAATGCATTAATCCTTATAGTCAATTCTGTGCCTAGGATTTTGCAAGGGAACAGTCACTGACTAGGAAAAGCACTACATTTTAAATTCAGCATTAGTGCATTGGGAAGGAACTTTACTGCTTTGTGCTTGGCATGTCAATTATTTTCCATTTGACATTAGGGCCTTTCCAAAATGATTGTGAGGAATTGCTTTCACTTCAAGACTTTCCTTCTTTTCAGTAAAACTCTAGGAGGTGTTATGGGGGGAGGGCAGGGGACAAAATCCTTGAAACCTTTTATTTGGCTCATGCCCATGTTATGATCATGTACCTTTTAAATAAGGGGAAATAGTATCTTTAAAGTTAATGTCTAGCCAAGAGTTTAGTTAACAAAAAATTAAACTGCACTGTTGATCGGTGCTTTGTGTAAATACATCTTAACGTTTCGGTTGAGAGGGGCCTTAAGAAGGACAGTTTGTTGTGGGAAAGCAATTCTGTACATGAGTTTAAGCATACTTGTTGCATTGTCTCTGCAGATTCTATTTTTGTTTACAATATTAAAATGTATGTTAGCAAAAATGGGTGGATTTTCAAATAAAATGCAGCTTCCACAAAATTTTTGTTATGGTATTCTGGTCTGAGGTGCTTTTCTTTTCTTTTCTTTTCTTTTTTTTTTTTTTTTTTTTGCTTTTTCCTTTTTCTTTATTATCAGTATCATTATTTTTTGCTAATAAAAATATACCCAGGTGATTATATTTGCTGATTTAATAAAATGTAAATTTTATTTGTTTTAACTTAATTTCCTTAAGGACTTTTCTTTGTACTTTTTGTTACCTTTTAGACTCTTAATGATAATCTAAAGTACTTATTAAAATTGTCTATGTCTTTTGATAAGATACCTTCAGTCAGGTAAGTTTAAGGGAGAAAATGCTTGGGTTTGGCATATTAATGCATGATTCTGCCAAAGAAACCTCTGACTGTATCATGTTTCATATTGAAGAGTAAGTGGGATTCAGAGTACATGACAGAGGGATTAAAGGCTTTGCATTGATAATTACCTGCAGAGTATCTGCCATGGTTGGGAAAAAGTTCTCTGTAGCCAATATACTTTGTTAACTTTACTAGTTTTTAAGTTTCACTACCATTAAACCATTTTTGTATAAACTGGGAAATTGTACTTTGTAGTTAACTTCCTTAACATTCTCACAGATTTTGATTTGTCTCTTCTGTTGAGTGGCTGTTCTGTTTCAGGTGTATGGCCTTTTCTTTTTATAATTATAGCAGCAGCAGTAGTAGTGTT
The DNA here is from genome assembly GCF_003009895.1 of Hyaena hyaena. Taxonomy (NCBI): domain Eukaryota; kingdom Metazoa; phylum Chordata; class Mammalia; order Carnivora; family Hyaenidae; genus Hyaena; species Hyaena hyaena. Next base: position 676,853 of record NW_024081297.1, on the reverse strand, counting down.
TTGTATATGAACAATTGCTGAAACAACTTCTGGGTTTGTTGGATAGGTATTACCTATATTTTACCCAATTTACAGATGGAAGTCAGGAACTGGAAAAGGAACTTGGTCAAGTCAGTAAGCTAACAGAGGAGTAAGGTCTTTAGTTTCATGGTCCATTGTCCTTTTTATGACCTGCTGTTGTTAATTCAGATGTGTAAACTAAAAAGAGATTTGTATCATTCTGCGGTGTAGACTGATAACCACTCTTCATTCCCACATGGACTTCTTTTTTTTTTTTTTTTAATGTTTTATTTATTTCTAGGAGAGAGAGACAGCGTGAGCAGGGGAGGGTCAGAGAGGGAGACACAGAATTGGAAACAGGCTCCAGGCTCTGAGCTGACTGTCAGCACAGAGCCCGACGCGGGGCTCGAACTCACGAACCATGAGATCATGACCTAAGCGAAAAGTCGGACGCTTAACTGACTAAGCCACCCAGGCGCCCCTTACATGGACTTCTTCTTCTATGAAGCACATGTCCTGCTTCCTGCTCAGATGCCCAGACATCACTGACAAGGGAAAAATACAAAATATATGATCATACTAACTTTATAACAAGTGAGGTAACTTAGTTGTTGAATGCGTAACTATATTAGGTTACAAACCTGTACATGCCCCCACCGTTCCCAAATACCAACTTGGTGGAGGCTGCAGAGAGAAGTTAGATTATTAGCTGCAGAGGGCAGCTATACTTGTCCCAAATCATTTTCAAAATTAAGTCTTTTGTGGGGTGCCTGGGTGGCTCAGTCGGTTGAGCGTCCAACTTCGGCTCAGGTCATGGTCTCACAATTCATGAGTTCAAGCCCCACGTCAGGCTATGTGCTGACAGCCAGCTTAGACCCTGGAGCCTGTTTCAGATTATGTGTCTCCCACTCTCTCTGACCCTCCCCTGCTCATGCTGTCTCTCTCAGAAATAAATAAAAAACATTTAAAAAATTAGTCTTTTGCTTTTGACTTAGCATTTCATTATTATTATTCAGCATTTCTTTATTTTTTTAACTTTTTATTTCTTTAGGGGTGCCTGCTGCATGGCTTAGTCACTTAAGTGTCTGACTCTTGGTTTTGGCTCAGGTCATGATCTCCATGGTTTCATGAGTTCAAAGTCCACGTTGGGCCCACGTTGGGACCCATGCTGACAGTGTGGAGTCTGCTTGGGGTGCTCTGTCTTCCTCTGTCGCTGCCCTTTCCCAACTCCCCCTGTCTCTATTTCTCTCAAAATGGATAAAGTGTTTAAAAGTCTTTTTAAAAAATAAAGTTTATTATTTTGAGAGAGAGCAAGAGCACAAGCTGGGTTGGGGCAGAGAGAGGAGGGAGAGAATCCCAAGCAGGCTCCACACTGTCAGCATTGAGCTTGATGTAGGGCACATTCTCAGGAACCACAAGATCATGACCTGAACTGAGATCAAGAGTTGATGCTTAACTGAGCCACCCAGGCACATGTTTTTAAAGCTATCTTTTTCTTAACCAGTGATTATGAGAGGCCATAATTATAAGGAAAAGGCCTTATGTTAGACTAGGAATTTTTTACTTCTCCACAAACCAACAAAAACATGACCCCAGAAAAATAGGTCTTTGTAAGTTTCTCCTTGAACTGAATAATTTCTTGTTCATCATCATTGACAAACATGTTTCCAAATTCTGAGAATTCAGAGTACTTCTGTAGTACTCAGGACGAGTGTGGCTCCCATGTGTTCAGCAGTGGCTGGGTCACAGAGTGTGGAGAGGCCACAGCACACAGCCAGATGAACTTACTCTTGCAGGAAAGATGGCTTCACAGTTTTCATCAGTGACCTCTGCAAGCAGCTTAGTTCTTTGTTCAGCCATACTTGTTAACTTTCCGTGGGTCTGACTTGCTTGGAATTCTGTTTTCTGAATAGGCTCTGAATGGAAAGGCTGCAGTATCATCATCCATTTTGGTGTGTCACCAATTAGAAGTGTTTTCTAAGTCTTTAGTATTTCTAGTCTAATTTTGGTGTAAGCATTTAGTAAGTGTCCCATATGTCATTGAAAAAGCATACAAATTTAGTTCTTAAGCATACAAATTTAGTTCTTAAGCTGTATGTGAAACTACTCAAATTGTCAGAAGTTGTATAAAGTTCTTTGGTGGAGGGAGCAGTTACAGCCATCTTGAGGCAGTGATGGTAGGCAGACAGCTAGGAGAGAAAAGGGAAGGGAACGTTTTATAGAAGCTTTGTTTTCCAAAAAGTTATTTAAAATAGCTCTTCCAGGGGCACGTGGGTGGCTTCCTCGGTTAAGTATCCGACTTCAGCTCAGGTCATATCACTGTTCACAAGTTTGAGACCCACCTCAGGCTGTTTGCTGACAGCACCAAGCCTGGAGTCTGCTTCACATTCTGCGTCTCCCTCTCTGTCTCTCTGCTTCTCCCCTGCTTGCTCGCGCTCTCTCTCTTGCTCTCGCTCTCTCCCCCTCCCTCCCTCTTCCCCTCTTTCAAAAATAATAAAAGACATTTTTTAAAAAAATGTTTAGCTCTTTCATGGGGCACCTGGCTAAGTTGGTAAAGCAAGAGACTCTTAATCTCAGGGTCATGAGTTCAAGCCCCACATTGGACATGGAGCCTACGTAAAAACCATAGAATAGTTCTTTATCTGCTACAAAAAATTTTTTTGAGAGTGTCCATGTGCATGCACGAGTGGGGCAAGGGCAGAAGGGGGGAGAGAATATTTTTTGCAACTACAAATATATATATATACAAATATATATTACAATCCTTTTATTTTTATGGAAGTATAATTAGCATACAGTGTAATATTAGTTTCAAGTGTATAATGATTCAACAAATTAATACATTACTCTGCTTATCACATTCAGTGTATTTTTTAAATAATTTATTTTTTAATTTATACCCAAGTTAGCATATAGTGCAACAATGATTTCAGGAGTAGGTTCCTTACTGCCCCTTACACATTTAGCCCATCCCTCCTCCTTCAACCCCTCCAGCAACCCTCTGTTTTCTATATTTAAGAATCTCTTATGTTTTATTCCCTTTCCTGTTTCTGTATTGTTTTTGCTTCCCTTCCCTTATGTTCATCTGTTTTGTATCTTAAAGTGCTCATATGAGTGAAGTCAGATGATACTTATCTTTCTCTAATTTCGCTTAGCATGATACCCTCTAGTTCCATCCATGTAGTTGCAAATGGCAAGATTTTATTCTTTTTGACTGTTGAGTAATACTCCATTGTGTGTGTGTGTGTGTGTGTGTGTGTATGTGTGTACGCTGCCTCTTTATCCATGTATCCATTGATGGACTTTTGGGCTCTTCCATACTTTGGCTTTTGTCGATAGCGCTGCTGTAAACTTTGGGGTGCATGTGCCTCTTAGAAATAGCATACCTGTATCCCTTGGATAAATACCTAGTAGAGCAATTGCTGGGTCTTAGGTAGTTCTATTTTTTATTTTTTGAGGAACCTCCACACTGTTTTTCAGAGTGGCTGTCCCAGTTTGTATTGCCATCAGTAGTGCAACACATTAAGCATGGAGCCCGAGGTAAGGCTAGAACCTATGATCCTGGGATCATGACCTGAGCCGAAATTAGGAGTCGGATGCTCAACCAACTAAGCCACCCAGGTGACCCCCTCAAAAAATTATTTTAAGGTTGGTTTTGATATAAACATTGCTTTGTGAGAATCGCCCGAGGAGCTAACCTTAACCCTCTCTGAGCCTTCCATAGTCAGGCACCCTGCCTGTCTCCCTTGAGACTGGGACTTGGCAGCTCTCTTGTACCCCCAGTTAAAGAACCACAGGGATATTGTGCCCTTGACCCTCAACTGAGACTGTAGGGAAGAAAGTCTCAACAGAGAAGTACCATCCCCACTCCCCACCTGGACCTGGCCTCCATGCCATCTGCACTAATGCAGGACTTATATGGAAGCCTCAGACACACCATGCTGGCACTCCCAGCTAACCTTGGAGCCATCTTAAAAGGCGCTAAGTGAAATCTGTATGTCTCCGGTCGCTTTTGTCCTGATGTAGGGTAGGAACTGAAAAGCTTTTCACTTCCATGTAATTACTTAAGAGCCTGGAGGAGGCAGGGGAAAGGTAGGAGGTAGGAGGGGAAAGACAGAGATGACAAGAAGCCCAGCAAAGATTGCTGTGCCCATTGTTTGGTGTTCATAACACCAAAAGAGCTGATCTTTTACAACCACTACACTGATAATGCATAACTTAATAATTTGTGATAGAATTTACATCACAAGTGGGTACAAAGTAGATATGAAAGAATGACCGTTCACTTCATCTTACGAAGGTTAAACTGGTGTCATTCTGGCCTAAAAGAAACAATACAGTAAGATAATAGGAAGTGATAGAAAATATAAGTCTGTTCCCTGCTTCTCCCACAGAGCTCCTAAAACTCTTATAAGTGGTAGGAGCAACTCTTGTTTTAATTGGCCTTTGACCCTGGTTCCTGACACAAAATTACTAAATCTCTTGGAATTTCATGGGTCCCAAGGGTGTCTTTTGTTCTAACGAGGCAACTCTTCGTGGGCTCCTAGATACCTTCAGGATGAGGGCTGGTCACCAGAAAGACCAAGCTGTCATTAGAAGCCTCCATAAAAATCCCAGTATTAAGGGATCTAGAGTGAAGAGAAGATGGACTATTTAATAAACTGTTTTTATCAGCACCATATATCTGGGGAAGGGTGATTGAGATTATCAAAGAAACAACTATGTAAGAAACTAGAATAAGGGCAAGTTAAGTGATAAATCCCAGAGAATATCTCCATTATTAAGGGATAGATAGTAAAGGATTAATGGAGGCCAGGAAAAGAACAGAGATGAAGGTAAACTATTTTTTAAAAGACAGGAAATAATAACATGCTGGTGTAGATGTGGAGGAGAAAACCCTGTGTGCCATTGGTGGGAATGTAAACTAGTACAGCCATGAGGGAAAACAGGTTGGAGTTTCTTCAAGAAATTAAGAAATTAACATTTGAGCTATCCTAGGATCCAGCAATCTTGCATCTTGAGTATATATCTGCAGGGAACAAAATCATGATCTTGAAGTGATACTGTACCTTCATGTTCACTGAAGTATTATTCACTATAGCCAAGCTATGGAAATAACCGAAGTGCCCATCAGCAGATGAATTGATTTTTTTTTTTTTAATTTTTATTTATTTCTAGGAGAGAGAGAGAGAGACAGCATGAGCAGGGGAGGATCAGAGAGAGAGGGAGTGACAGACTCTGAAACAGGCTCCAGGCTCTGAGCTGGCAGTCAGCACAGAGCCTGACG